>NC_037671.1:56964784-56981334 GCF_003255815.1 Theropithecus gelada
TGGGAGATCCACTGCTCTCTTCAAAGCTGTCAGACAGAGTCGTTTGCCTCTGCAGAGGTGTCTGCTGCTTTGTTATTGTTTTCTGTGCCCTGCCCCCAGAGGTGGAGTCTACAGAGACAGGCAGGTTTCCTTGAGCTGCTGTGAGCTCCACCCAGTTCGAGCTTCCCAGCAGCTTTGTTTACCTACTTAAGCCTCAGCAATGGCGGGCGCCCCTCCCCCAGTCTCGCTGCTGCCTTGCCGGTAGATCACAGACTGCTGTGATAGCAATGAGGGAGGCTCCGTGGATGTGGGACCCTCCCGGCCAGGTGTGGGATATGATCTCCTGGTGTGCCTCTTTGCTCAAAGCGCAATATTGGGGTGGGAGTTACCCGATTCTCCAGGTGTTGTGTGTCTCAGTTCCCCTGGCTAGGAAAAGGGATTCCCTTCCCCCTTGCGCTTCTCAGGTGAGGCAATGCCTCGCCCTGCTTCAGCTCTCGCTGGTCGGGCTGCAGCAGCTGACCAGTACCGATCGTCCGGCACTCCCCAGTGAGATGAACCCAGTACCTCAGTTGAAAATGCCGAAATCACTGGTCTTCTGTGTCGCTGGCGCTGGGAGTTGAAGACTGGAGCTGCTCCTATTCGGCCATCTTGCTCCGCCCCCCGAGACGTGGTCTTGTTCTGTCACCCAGGCTAGAGTACAGTGGCCTGATCTCACTGATCTCAGTTCACTGCAACCTCTGCCTCTTGCATTCATGTTCATGAGATTCTCTTGCCTCAGTCTCCCAAGTAGCTGAGATTACAGGCACCCACCACCACGCCTGGCTAATTTTTGTATCTTTAGTAGAGACAGAGTTTCGCCATGTTGGCCAGGCTGGTCTCAAACTCCTGAGGTCAAGTGATCCGCTTGTCTTGGCCTCCCAAAGTGCTGGGATTACAAGTGTGAACCACCGTGTCTGGCCATCAAACATCTAATTCTACTGAATAGTAATTCAATGGGTTGACAATTTAATGGATCACTACATTACTGCTAAATCTTTATGTAATTATTTGCAAATAGAGAGTTTTATAAAGAAAATAAAAGCAGGAAATTCTCACAGATCTCATCAGAAAGTTATTTAATCAGACTTTGTTGATTTAGTTAATGAATTAGGAATTAAGCATCTTATGTTTAATTGAAAGTTTTCTAAATATATAATGGGAGTGCAAGAAAAGTCCTTGTCTTTAAAAGACTTACAATCTTACTGAAAAAACTGATACCCTCAACATTCTATCCCCAAAAGATTGAGTCATAACAATTTAAGTCAGTTGTTTGGGACTTAAAGTGCATTTTCCTCAAGAAACACAATTAGAAAAATAGTTGGTTTCTGAAGCTGTATTGTAAATCCTACTAAACCAAAACAGTCTACTGGGGAAATTATTAGTGCACACTCACATTTAATTCTTCTCTCTCTCTCTCCTGAGCACACAGGAAGACTAGATACCTTATCTCTCTTGTAACAGTGTGAGACCATGTGACAAGTTTAGATCAATGGAATGTGAGAGAAGTGATGGATGAAGAGTAGTGGGACCTCATGTACAGTATGCTTACCATTGGCATTACTGGAAGAAAGGGATCTCTCTGATAAGAAATGGATTGGGCACCAAAAGACCTAAAAGCTCTGTAGAAAAGTCTTCTTGATCAAAATTACCAATAACAGCTCTTAGAGCTTGGGTGATAAGATGGTGCCCACATAGAGGCAGACTAGAACTCAGGAAGCAAGTAACTCAGACAAGTTGCCTACAAAGTTATATGTACTTTGAATACTGATATAACAACTGTTTCAAGACTGATTTTTAAAATATGGCAAAACCAACAACTCTAAGGGGCAAATTTGTTGAGAAGTATCAGAAATATGTGCTGTGAAAGTCTTCCTATGTTTATATGTTTTCTGATTACCAAGTTTATCTTTTTAAAAAAAGTTAGCAGCTAGTTAAAGCTTTTAAAGTTTCTAATCTATTTTACTGTCCTACATTAAATCAGAAGGAGAACATATGCTAATGTTTAGGCCACAGTGTTAAAAGGAAAATAGTATGTGCCTGTCTGTGGTAAGAATTTTGTTGCCTCTGGTAACTGAAGCAAGGGAAAGTACAACTCAGAGATCCTTGGGGATACCATTAGAAGACTCTCCTTTGAGAGAAAAACCTTGAAGGCTCTGTATTCTATTTACTAGAGTGAGCATATTTCCTGGTTGGACAACGCTGAATTAAGCAGAAGGCTGAGTCAGAGCAGATTCTAATATTTTAACCCTAAATGGCAAGAAAAATAACACCTTTAACAGGAACAGAAGATTGGAGAACATTAGGTGGAAGCTGAAGAATTCTGGTTTGGATTTATTGAATCGGAAATGATGGCGGAATAGCTTATTAAGTACTGGTTATGTGCCAGGTTTGCTTGTGCTCTGTGTCCAGATTTCCTTAGCAAATTCTGGGTTGAAAGATAGAAATCATGTTTAAATAATTATCATATTTAATAACATGTGCAATATTCCATGGTGGCAGAGAGGAGAAAATAGATAACTTTGAGGGTCTCATATGCTTCACTGAGAATAGAGTATTTTGAGTTTTATCTAAAATGATGAGCATGAACTTGCCAGATAAATTAGTAAAGAAGAGGTAAAGGCAAAGATAATCAGAGAGAGGAAACAGGTAGGCTCTAACTGTATAAAACCACATAACATATTTGGCTCACTAAAAATAATTTTTTTATGGGGTGAGAAGAAGAAAGGGCATAATAAAAGGTGACTTCAGAGAACATGGCTTGCAACATCATAAAGAACAGGCCATGAAATAAAGTTTAGATTTTATTTTGTAAGCATTGTGAAGCCATTACAAGTTTGTTTATTTGTTTTTGTTGTTTTTGTTTTAAACATAGTTTTGCTCTGTTGCCCAGGCTGGAGTGCTGTGGCTTCATCACAGTTCACTGAAGCCTTGACTTCCCAGCCTCAAGCAATCCTCCCACCTCAGCCTCCTAAGTAGCTGGGACTATACCACACCTGGCTTTTTTTTTTTTTTTTTTTTTTTTTTTTTTTTTTTGTAGAAGCAAGGTTTCATCACATTGCTCAGGCTGGTCTTGAACTCATGGGCTCAAGTGATTCTCCTGCTTCAGCCTCCCAAAATGCTGGGATTATGTAATTATTTATGTAAGCATCAGTCCCTGTGCTCTGCCCCACCATTGCAAGTTTTTAAGAAGAGGAGTGACTGATCAAATTCATAGTTTAGAAAGATCAATCTGACAAAGCAGTATGACAAATGGATTACATAAGGACAATATAAGGTGTATAGAGAAGATTTATGAGGCCTTTAAGATACTTCAGGTGAAAAATGATGAGAACCTAAAAAGTATCAGTGTGTATAAAAAAGGGAGCACGAACACCAAACTTACACTTGCAATATTAAGCCAATCTATTTTGATGACATCATAGATGTAGTGTTCACTAATTGGGGATGGTTTAGGCTGGATTGAGATGGGAATGGAATGATGCAGTTATTGAGGCAAAGGAAAATATGTAAGATGACAGTTTTCTAACTTGGCAGTCATTCTTTTTCACTAGTCATTATGGGGTCAGGTGGGGCGCCTACTGATCTGTAAGATGTGCTAATTGTTACCATGGACTACAGTTAACTTGAATTCCATGTGTCTGGTCTGCCCCTACTCAACAATTACAAGAGTTTCTTGGAGCTTCAGAATTGGTAAGGAACAGGTTAGTTTTGTTGTAATTAATAAAAGTACCAAAAAGCCCAAAAGATCTGAACAAGAAGGTCTCTGTTTGAAAGAACACAAGGGTTTCCCTTTAGTCCATGCTTCCAAAAACAAGTATATTGGTACCAATCTAGTGTTGCTGTGGAGAAATTAGACTCTATCTTTGTTGTTCCACTTGTTTCAAAACATGCACCTGAGAGGGACACAGCTCTTCCTGCAGTGTGTGATTGCCAAGGGAGTAAGGCCTGTCTAGTTTATCCTAGTTATTTCCCTTTCTCTTGTATTTTCTTTGCATAATTCAGAATTAAAGTAATGATCTCATCTTACTTTTCCAAAAACAAAAAGAGAATGTATTAGATCAATACAAATTCAGTAAAATAGTAGTAAAAAAATAGTAATAAAATACCCATGCATTATGACAATAAAATTCTATTGCTTTTCTTATTTAATAGGTTACTGGGCTTGTTCTTCGTAGACACTTCTTTGAGAAAATAAAGAATAAAGAATATGAAATATTTTGTTCACATGACATCCTAGTTTTATTTTTATTAACATGGTTTTAAACAGGGTATCTATAGATGTGTTAATGCCAATGGAATACTTTAAATCTGATGACCCAGAATAAAATTTCAGCAAAATTTGCTTTATCTCTCCAATAATAAGAGATCAAAAGCCCTGATACTCATGAACACTTTGACCTGGGAAAACCTACAAGCTACTTTCCCACAGGTATAGGGGCTTCTTATCAGGCTCCACAGATACTATAGGCTGGGTCTGCAACCAAAAAGACCGTTCAAAGTTTTGGGAAATAATAGAGAATAGTAGCTGGTAAGAGATCATGGAAGTAATACAAGGAGGTGAAAAGTAAAAAGGATCACAGTAATACAAGGAAGTAAAAAGTAAAACATGATATCACAAATGAGGAAGAGAGATACCAAGAAGACAGGGAAGTTGATTATAGTTTCAGCCTGAAAAAAATGAAGAGGGTCAGAATTCACACACCCTCTTAATAAATTTCAAACAGCCATTCTCCCACTATATTCATGCTAATTTTTGTACAAAACCAGTTTTCGTAATTATGACAGGCTTTTTGTTTAGTGGGGCCAAACTGTAACGTGTGCCAGTAAAGAATGCTGGGGCAGATATTCATGGAGCGGATAGTGTTCCTGTATAAATTCAATAAATTGTGTGGGCTACTTAAACAGTATGTTTAGTTTAAGTTTGACATATTGAAGGCTTTTTTGGCTTTAACAGCAATATTATTACATTATTTATTAGGCATTTAATGGTGCCGTTTCACATAATTCTCATTCCGCTCTCCTCTACCCTTCTGCTTTTTTCCCTCCTTCTCCCTCACCTTCTTCTGTTACTCATACCTCCTAAAAGTCATCTGAAGACAAATTAGACTTGGAATATTCACTATAATGCTTTGGGAAGGTTGCCACAGATATCCCCTCACCAGACATTTCAACAAGTTGATTGTATCACATACCATTTAGCCACAGGTTTGAAAATTTGTTCATTTATTTTTGGATGCATAATAAACGTACATAGTTGCGAGGTAGACATATTGAACTTTAGGTGTCTATAAAATATTGGTTGGAATATCTGACAGAGAGTGATAGAAAGTTCTGAGGTTTAAGACAAAGAGACTAAGAAGAGCACAGGGTAAGAATGTTGCTGTTCAAATCAAGGAAGAAATGCATTTTAAGGATAATTGAGTACTTAACAGCTTGAACACCAAAATGAAGTCCTTATTTCAACACCAGCCCATTGGCTGGTGGGCTTTTCCACCACTACCCAACTCAGATCTTCTCTGCTCATTTTTCCTTAAGAGCTGACTCTCACATCTGTATTTTCAGACACTTTTTATGCATGGCACTATAAGTATATATCTAAAGATAATAACTATTTACATCATTCCAAAATATTGCCATTACTTGAATTCACTAATTGTATGCCCTTCTAACAACAGTCACTATATACCTTTAACGATTGTTGTAGGCATGAGGAAAGAGTTTAACATTCTGTTAGGTCTCTATGACCCATTTAATTTATTTGCAGAGCCAGTATTTATATTCTGATTATAATTCCAAGAATTGGCCTTTTCTTGATGGGGTAGAGATTATACCCATTATCCAAATGTTTGTCCTCTTTTAGTGAAGACAGAAGAGCTCTATCTGTGATGTACTATATATTTTTGATAGCAGTTACCTTTATCTTAATCTTACCTGACCAATCTGCATTTGGCACAGTGAAAATGTTCTAATTCTTGCATCTTCCATGCAAATTTATTCTCTATGTCAGCCATAAAATATCTTAGTTCTTCAGCCTTTAATTGTACTCCTTCCTTTATTACTACTTCCCTATACTCTTTCTCCCAGGCGATATGAAACAAGCATAAGGCATAGTAGCACTAATGACTACCACTGTAATCTAGAAAAATCAGCTAGTCTGCATTTTCACTATCAAAATCACATCAAATTCAATGTACTCAACAGTGAATCCATGATATGCACTTTTCCAGCCAGGTCTGACCTGGTCTTGGTCATGAAACTGAAGTCTGAATGAGTTACAACATAAGGTTCTGTGTATATCAGATAAAGCTTACGTGTTTACATACCTATTACTCATTAATTTATGAAGATTATTTATTAATTTCCAGCATTTACCATATCATTAGGTGGCACCAGGATCCATGGAGTTACATCTATGAGAATTAAACATCTTTAAAGTATCTCTTATCCACAAAATTCATAACCATCCCATAACCAAGACCTGTTATTTTTCTCCTTAATCATCTCTTTAATCTATCCATTATAATTTTTAAAATTTTCACTGCCATTAAAGTTCAAAAAACAGCCAAGTCTTACCTGGACCATTGTAGTAGCTGTTTAACTTGTTTTCTCTCATTCATGCTGCCTTCCCCCAATCCATTGTACACACTACAATCAGAGAGATCTTTAAAAAGACAAATATGATAATGTCATCTTCATTGAAACTCTTCAGAAACCTCTCATTGCTTCTAGGATTAAAAAAAATTGACTTGGCATACAAGATCCTAATTCTTCAACCACATCTTGCAATATTCTTTTTTTTTTTTTTTTTTTTTTTAGACGGAGTCTTGCTCTGTCACCTAGACTGGAGTGCAGTGGTGGGATCTCGGCTAACTGGAACCTCCACCTCCCAGGTTCAAGCAGTGCTCCTGCCTCAGCCTCTTGAGTAGCTGGGATTACAGATGCACTCCACCATGCCCAGCTATTTTTAGTAGAGATGGGGTTTCACCATGTTTGTCAGGCTGGTTTCAATCTCCTGACCTCATGATCTGCCCACCTCAGCCTCCCAAAGTGCTGGGATTACAGGTATGAGGAACCATGTTTGGCCTCATTTTGCAATATTCTATCGCTTTTCTCTGCATTCTAGGCATACCGGCTCTCTTTAAGTTTCCTAAACTTATCACATGACTTTTGTACATATTGTCTACAAATGTATATTTGTACAATTTGTACATATGCACACATATATTGTCCACATGTATAAAATGTTAAACCCATAGTTCCACCTCCTCTCATTCCTCTCTGTGAGTGCCGTGGACTGCAGCTGCTTCTAATTCACTATCTTGGCCTCTCCTCAACTAAGATACTTTTTATGGGTTTATTAACACATAACCCCATTGTAAGTCAAGAATATCTATAGTATACTCAAGAATTTACTGTTTATGTCTTCTTTTTGTTCATACAAAAAGATACAAAACCCAAAACTGATTACTGATTTTTAGCACATGATCCATAATGCTATCTTATAAAAAGGAGTAAAAATGTAACTCATTTGAACTAAATTTGTTCAATAATAGCTCAACCATAATATATCTTAATTTATTATAATCTAGGAACCCATAATTTATATACACTGAGGTAATTGCTACTGTTTCTCTATCCAAATCAATGAACAGTCCTCAACTGTTAGGCCTATGTCCTGGAAACTAATCAACTAGAGTTCCATGTTAATCTGTTTCTTTCTATGCTTTATTTGAATATCTGGTACGTATAAAGATGACATGGTTATAAATTTTTCCATTTGAGATATCAATAACTAGAACTGTTTTTTTCTTTTATCTTACAGTCAAGCTTTCATCATTATTTTCCAAGTTCTTAACAACTCTTTGTTAACAAATAAAAAGAATCCAGTAAAATGCCTGAGACATTGAAGGCACTCAATAAATGTTATTTACCCAACTGACCTTACACACGATTTTAATTTACCTTACTATTTTCTCAAATTTGCCCATTATTATCCTTGTCTTATTAAAAACATAAAAAATCATAAGTGCCTTTATTTTCTTTTAAAATTCTAAAATGCTTATTTTTCTTTGAAGCAATGTACAAAGAAAAATAACTTGACAATTTGAATAACTCTGACAAAGATCTTAAGCCCTACCTTTAGGAGCCAAACAACAGTGGCAGAAAGAGACATGAAGTAAACAATGACAAAAATACTACAATAAAAATATGTTCTATGACCAGAAAGATGAATCAAGTTTTCTTATTTAGGAGAGTTAAGCAGAGTGGTATTTATGTTATTTATAGGAGGACAAGTGGGGTAAAAAGAGATACCAGGAATATGCAGAAAGAGTGTGACATATTCCAGAATATTTAAGCACCCAACCCAGATGGAGTTCAGAATGAATGGCAGGGGCAGGTGGGATGAGGCTCCGTAGGCAGACACATGCTAGATCAGGGAAGTCTGTGTATTTGACTTGAAGGAGCAGAAAAACATTGAAGGATTTAAAGGATACAAGCAATGTGAGGAGATTTGGCTTTTTGAAACCTCACTGTAGTTGCAGCAGCGTGGTGCTTTTATTTAATAAGGCCTCCCCAAAGAGAAAATGAGGGCAGTTTAAGAGCTGTATAATTTATAGTAAGTTATATGACAGCTATCACTAAAACAGTATTATCAATTTACTGCTTTTTACAATGGAGGAAGAGAGCAAGTCTTGGATTAGTGCACTAAAGAAAACTAACCTTTTCCTCCATAAATGCAAAGATTGCATAGAGAACAATTATGTCAGACTAATATAATTTATTTCTATGATGTCATCTATCTGCGCTTCAGTAAGGATGGATCCAGTTCCTGATGGAAATCAAAATAACAAGCTAGACTGATACAATCTAGAACACTCCACCACTGGGAGAAAGAACATGAAATTAGAGGAAGGGATGATTACTTCTGTTTGGAAACAGAGGGTAGCGGGTGGGTGATCTGCCTATAGCTAGTGCTGTTTAGTATCTTTATTCATCAATGTTTGAGTGCTTACCTATTAATTTTTCATATGATAAAAAGTTTGTCAAAATTGATTACTTGAAAAAGCAAACATCTTTACATTTTAATGCATATTATATAGATGAAAGTACAGTATAAACAAATGAAAAGCAATATATGAAGAAGAAAACAAATTCTAAGTAAAGAAAAATTGCAATCAGAAAAGTTTAATGTGTTCCTGGGGCCATGAAGATCCTCATGTATATAAATGCATTCATGAATTAAGTTATGCTGGTAGTTTAACATGCATGTATTTTGCTGCAATGTGCAAATAAAAGTATGTAAGAAATTTAAATGATTCCTCTTAAAGAAGCATTTCATCCTACTCAGGTAAACAAATTTATTTTGACATCATATTTCAATTATAATATTGTCATAAACCCTTACACTTACTAAATTAATCTTCATAATAACCCTATAATACAGGTACTACTGTATCTCATTTTAAAGATGAGGAAGCTGTTGGCCGGGCATGGTGGCTCATGCCTGTAATCCCAGCACTTTGGAATGCCAAGGTGGGTGGATCATTTGAGATCAGGAGTTTGAGACCAGCCTGGCCAACATGGTGAAACCCTGCCTCTACTAAAAATACAAAAATTAGCCGGATGTGATAGGGAGCTCCTGTAATCCCAGCTACTTGGGAGGCTGAGGCAGGAGAATTGCTTGAACCCGGGAGGCGAATGTTGCCATGAGCTGAGACCGCGCCACTGCACTCCTACCTGGGAGACAGAGTGAGACTCCGTCTCAAAAAAAAAAAAACACAAAAGATGAGGAAGCTAAGTATCATAGTCACTAGTAAACTGTGGAGTAATTTCAAGATCTAGAGAAAAATTTTTAGCAGATAAGGATTTAAAGCAAACTAAACTTATTAGAAATAGGTACTGGACATTATTTATTGCCACATTTGAATACTCACTAGGAGAATACAATAGCATTAGACATATCAGGAATTTTACAAAGCATGATCAAATTTGATTTGATGTAATGCACAGTAACATGTCAAAAATATCCGAAATATTGTTTATAACAGTGACCTAGTGAGGATGATTTTGACCCAAGTTACTGTTTGAAGAGAAAACTGGAGGAGACTATTTCTAGTAGAATATTCTTTATCCTCTGGAGGGGCCTTTCACATGCCAACAACCTGACAGATGATGAAGAATGCATCATGACAAAACTGACCTCAAACTTTCAATAAGATTCACAATGTTATTCTTATTTGCAGATGCTTTTTAGCTACTACACTGCAATTTAGAAAACAATGACTCCAGGGAGAAGCATGGTCTACTATTTAGTGCATTGTGTAACATTAAGATCTACTGAAATTTGCTGGTTCTTTGAAATAAAATGAATCTTTAGTGCTTGACATTATCCTGCATCATAAATTGCTAAAGAACGGAATGAACTTTGACTGTCTTACCTTGAGAATAAGTACATTCACTTAAAGTATATAAGACAAATACTGGCTTAGATGAAGCTCCACCAGTACTCCCGGCCCCGCCTTTCGGACTGGGAGCTAGCCTGGCGCAGGCACTGAAGGCAGCGGCAGGGCCAGAGGCTCAGCGGCTCCCATGACTGAATATAAACTTGCGGTAGTTGGAGTTGGTGGCGTAAGCAAGAGTGCCTTGACGATACAGCTAATTCAGAATCATTTTGTGGACGAATATGAGCCAACAATAGAGGATTCCTACAGGAAGCAAGTAGTAATTGATGGAGAAACCTGTCTCTTGGATATTCTCGACACAGCAGGTCAAGAAGAGTACAATGCAATGAGGGACCAGTACATGAGGACTGGGTGGGGGGGGGGGAGGGGTTCTTTGTTTATTTGCCGTAAATAATATTAAATCATTTGAAGATATGCACAATTATAGAGAAGAAATAAAAAGATTTAAGGACTCTGAAGATGTGCCTTTGGTCGTAGTAGGAAATAAAATGTGATTTGCCTTCTAGAATAGTAGACACAAAACAGGCTTAGGACTTAGCAAGCAGTTAGGGGATTCCTTTTATTGAAACATCAGCAAAGACAAGACAGAGTGTTAATGATGCCTTCTATACATTAGTTTGAGAAATAAAGAAAAGATGAACAAAGATGATAAGAAGAAAAAGAAGTCAAAGACAAAGTGTATAATTATGTAAATACAATTTGTACTTTTTTCTTAAGACATACTTAAGTAAAAGTGATTTTTATACATTACACTAAATTATTAGCATTGTTTTAGCATTACCTAATTGTTTTTCTGCTCCATGCAAACTGTTAGTTTTTACCTTAAATGCTTATTTTAAAATGACAGCACAAACTTTTTTTTCCTCTAAGTGCCAGTATTACCAGAGTTTTGGTTTTCAAACTAGCAATGCCTGCGCAAAAGAAACTGAATACCTATGATTTCTGTCTTGGGTTTTTTGGCGCATGCAGTTGATTACTTCTTATTTTTCTTACCAATTGTGAACATCGGTGAGAAACAAATTAATGAAGCTTTTGAATCATCCCTATTCTGTGTTTTATCCAGTCACATAAATGGATTAATTACTAATTATAATTTCAGTTGAGGCTTTATAATTGGTTTTCCTGAAACGTTGAGGGAACACAAATTTATGGGCTTCCTGATGATCCTTCTTCTAGGCATCATGTCCTGTAGTTTGTCAACCCTGGTGAATGTAAAGTTACACTGTTCACAAAAGTTTTGTCCCCCTTACCACTGCTATTAGTCATGGTCACTCTCCCAAAAATATTATATTTTTTCTATAAAAAGAAAAAAATGGAAAAAATTACAAGGCAATGGAAACTATTATAAGGCCATTTCCTTTTCACATTAGATAAATTACTATAAAGACTCCTAATAGCTTTTCCTGTTAAGGCAGACCCAGTATGAAACTGGAATTATAGCAACCATTTTGGGGCTATATTTATATGGCACTAAATTTTTATAATAATTGAAAGAATTTTAACAGGTACAAAAAATTATCATAGGAATTAAATGTAGTCTCCCTGTGTCAGATTGCTCTTTCATAGTATAACTTTAAATCTTTTATTCAACTTCAGTCTTTGGAGATAGTTTTAATTCTGCTTGTGATATTAAAGATTGTTTGGGCCAGTCATAGCTTAGTAGGTGCTGAAGAGACCAAGGTTGCAAAGCCAGGCCCTGTGTGGATATTTGAGCTTCATAGAGAGTTTCACAGCATGGACTGTGTCCCCACGGTCATCCAGTGTTGTCATGCATTGGTTGGTCAAAATGGGGAAGGATTAGGACAGTTTGGATAGCTCAACAAGATACATTCTCATTCTGTGGTGGTCCTGCTGACAAACCAAGAGCACCGCTTTTGTTTTTAGAAAACAAACTCTTTCTTAAAAATTACTTTTAAATATTAACCCAAAAGTTGAGATTTTGGGGTGGTGGCGGGCCAAGACATTATTATTTTTTAAACAATGAAGTGAAAAAGCTTTAAAATCTCTAGGTTTGGCTAGTCTCTTAACAATGGTCAAATTAACATTTCATAAACACTTTTCAAGTCTGATCCATATTTAAGATTACTGCTTTAAAAATAAATATTAATAAAAACAATGCTTTTAATACACTTAAAATGTTACTTGTTTTAAAATACATGAAGTGAGATGGTGTGGTGAGATGAAAATATCACTGGACTAGAAGGAAGGTGACTTAGGTTCTAGATATGTGTCTTTTAGGACTCTGATTTAGAGGAAATCACTTACTATCCTTTTCTTCATGTTAAAAGAAGTCATCTCTGCCGGGCGTGGTGGCTCATGCCTGTAATCCCAGCACTTTGGGAGGCTGAGGTGGGCAGATCACAAGGTCAGGAGATTGAGACCATCCTGGCTAACACGGTGAAACCCCATCTCTACTAAAAATACAAAATATTAGCCAGGCGTGGTGGTGGGTGCCTGTAGTGCCAGCTACTCGGGAGGCTGAGGCAGGAGAATGGTGTGAACCCGGGAGGCGGAGCTTGCAGTGAGCCGAGATTGTGCCACTGCACTGCAGCCTGGGCGAGAGCAAAACTCCATCTCAAAAAAAAAAAAAAAAAAAGTCATCTCAAACTCTTTGCTTTTTTACAACTATATGATTTATATTCCGTTTACATAGGGTACGCTTATTTGTCAAGCTCAGCACAATCTGTAACTTTTTAACCTATATTACCATCTTCAGTGCCAATCTTGGGCAAAATTGTGCAAGAGGTAAAGTTTATATTTGAATATCCATTCTCATTTTAGGACTCTCCTTCCATATTAATGTCATCTTGCCTGCCTGCCTTCCACATGCCCCATGACTTTATGCAATTTTAATGCTTCTAATTCTCCTAACCATAACCTTTACTGCTTCTGTGGATATCGCCATGAAGGTTTCCCATAAAATCACATCAAAATCCCCTGCATCTTATTTCCTCAGGTCTCAGAAGAATCTGGCAGATATCATAATGGGATTTGACCTAATAGCTAACTTTCAGGTGGTGGCTGATCCTTTGAACACCTCTCTGCTGCCCAATTCATTAGTGACAGTAGGAATTTTCAAACCTGGTACGAACAGACAGAACCCTATCCAGTGGAAGGAGATTTTAATAACGATAGTGCTGAAAGAATTTCTTAGGTAATCTACAAGTAGGACTACCCCTGGTAACAGTAATACATTCTAACGTTTTAATAACGAGAAATCTTACAATGAAAAATATTTTAACATTTAATTCATAAAGCTTACTTTTTGTTTGTTTGTTTTTATTTGTTTTTTGGCAGGGTCAGAGTCTCACTCTGTCACCCAGGCTGGAACGCAGTGGTGTCATCTTGTCTCACTGTAACCTCCATCTCCCAGCTTCAAGAGATTCTCGTGCCTCAGCCTCCCGAGTAGCTGGGATTATAGGCATGTGCCACCATGCTCAGCTAATTTTTGTATTTTTAGTAGAGATGGGGTTTCACCCTATTGGCGAGGCTGGTCTGTAATTCCTGACCTCGAGTGATTCGCCCATCTCGGCCTCATAAAGCTTACTGTTTATTTCTTTAGAGGTAAAAACTATCTTAAGATTTCCGTTTGTCAAAAAGTCATGATTTCTTGATAATTATGTAGTAATATTTTTTATAACCAAGCAGTTAGTTTAAGGCTGAGTTTATATTTAATAACTTCTGTGTTAGTACTGGATAGCATGAATTCTGCATTGAGCAATTGAATAGCATACTACTGATAGCTGTCTGTCAAAAAATGAAAACTTCTTTCTAAAGATACTCACATGAGTTCTTGAAGAATAGTCACAACTAGACTAAGATTTGTGTTTTAGTTTAATAGTTTGAAGTGCCTGTTTGGGATAATGATAGGTAATTTAGATGAATTTAGGGGAAAAATAAGTTATCTGCAGAAATGTTGAGGGCCCATCCCCACCCCCCAGATAGAGCTAACTGGGTTACAATGTTTTATCCAGAAGTTTCCAATTCCACTGTCCTGTGTTTTCATGTTGAAAATACTTTTGCATTTTTTCTTTGAGTGCCAATTTCTTACTAGTACTATTGCTTAATGTAACATGTTTACCTGCAATGTATTTTGTGGAAACTGAAACATGCACATTTTGTACATCATGCTTTCTTTTGTGGGACATATGCAGTGTGATCCAATTGTTTTCCATCATTTGGTTGCACTGACCTAGGAATGTTGGTCATATCAAACATTAAAAATGACCACTCTTTTAACTGAAATTAACTTTTAAGTGGTTATAGGAGCATGTGCTGTGAAGTGATCTGAAATTTGCAATATTTTTGTCATGAACCATACAGCTCCTAATTATTATAATGTAATAAAAATAGTTACAGTAAAAAAGAAAAACAGAATTCTGATTCAGTAGTTCTGGGATGTGGCCAAAGTTTCTGCATTTCTCACATTCTTCCACGTGATAATGATAATACTGTTGCAAGGGGTCCAAGCTATACATGTTGAGGAGCAAAACTATATAGTTACTCACACAACATATCAAAGATTACACCACGTACAACGCACAAACACGCGCGCGCGCACACACACACACACACGTTTATTCCTGAGGAATTATTACCTATATGAAGTACATAATTCATTTGTCCTTGTAACTTTACACAGATTATTTTCTTTTTTCCTCTAATATAATAATCTTTCTCTTTCTTATCAACTAATACATTCCTGCCCCCAACACACTTTGTGCAACTTCATTTAAATAATAAACACTGAATCATAATTCTCTGAGGCAGGAATTGGATTCTCATTATTATCCACATTACTGAGATATTTTTGTTTAATGAATATGAGATGCTGCCCACAGGGGTCTTCCAATCCAGTCAGAGAGACAAAAATAATTGTCATAATATACTATGAAGATTAGAAACAGAATCATAGAAACTCTTAAAATTGTGTTCCTAAGATAATAGTTTTACATATATGGAATTTAATGGTTTCAAGTTCATAGACCTATGTTTAAAAACCCCAATGTCTTATCAAGAGAAAGGAGAAAGAAATGGGGGACAGTATGCTCTGTTAATGAAATAAACCGAACTCTGTAAAATATTTAAAGAGGTTTAGTCTGAGCCAAATATGAGTGACCATGGCCTGGAATAGAGTCTAAAGATGTCTTGAGAACATATGCCCTAGTCAATCAGGTTAAGCTTGGTTTTATACATTTTAGGTAGACAGAAGTTACAAGCCAAGACATAAGTTAATACATGTAAGGTATATCTTGATTTGGCCCAGAAAAGCAGGACATCTCAAAGCCAGGGACTTACAGGTAATAAATGGATTTAAAAATTTTCTAATTAGCAATTGGTTGAAATAATTAAGCTTAGGCTGGGTGCAATGGCTCATGCCTATAATCCCAACACTTTGGGAGGCTGAGACAGGTGGATCACCTGAGATCAGGAGTTCAAGACCAGTCTGACCAGCATGGTGAAACCCCATCTCTACCTTAAAATATATATATATAAATATATATATATAAATATATATAAAAATATATATAAATATATATAAAAATATATATATGTATAAAACTAAAAATTAGCCAGACGAGGTGGTGGGCACCTGTAACCTCAGCTACTTGGGAGGCTGAGGCAAGAGAATCTCTTGAAGCGGAGGTAGGAGTTTAGAGTGAGCTGAGATCATGCTACTGTACTCCAACTTGGGCAATAGAGCACTCCTTCTCAAAAAAATAAATAAATAAATAAAAAGAATTAAGCTTTGCCTAAAGAATTGAATCAGGGAAAGAAATGCTTGAATTAAGATAAGAAGGGTTAGGGGCGGAGCAAGATGGCCGAATAGGAACAGCTCCAGTCTCCAACTCCCAGCGCGAGCGACACAGAAGACCGGTGATTTCTGCATTTTCAACTGAGGTACTGGGTTCATCTCACTGGGGAGTGCCGGACGATCGGTGCTGGTCAGCTGCTGCAGCCCGACCAGCGAGAGCTGAAGCAGGGCGAGGCATCGCCTCACCTGGGAAGCGCAAGGGGGAAGGGAATCCCTTTTCCTAGCCAGGGGAACTGAGACACACAACACCTGGA
>NC_037671.1:57313587-57385427 GCF_003255815.1 Theropithecus gelada
CAGAAAACCAAACACCGCATGTTCTCACTCATAGGTGGGAACTGAACAATGAGATCACTTGGACTCAGGAAGGGGAACATCACACACCGGGGCCTATCATGGGGAGGGGGGAGGGGGGAGGGATTGCATTGGGAGTTATACCTGATGTAAATGACGAGTTGATGGGTGCAGTAGACCAACATGGCACAAGTATACATATGTAACAAACCTGCACATTATGCACATGTACCCTACAACTTAAAGTATAATAATAATAAATAAATAAATTAATTTAAAAAAAAATAAATAAATAAAACTTGAAAATCAAAATGGCTTTTTGATCTGTGGACTACAAAGTTACGTTCTGTTAGCAGGCATGAAAACTACATTAATCTCCCTGTAGATCTCTGTCTGTCAGACCACTTGGGTAACCACTGCATTATCAATGAGCAGTACTATTTTAAAAGGAATCTTTTTATTCTAAGCAGTAGGTCTCAACAGTGGGCTTAAATTATTTAGTAAACAATGCTGTAAACAGATGTGCTGCCATCCAGGCTTTGTTGTTCCATTTTATGTAGACCACAAGCAGAGTAGACTTAGCTTAATTCTTAGGGGTATGCCTACATAACCAAGTTCTACTTTTACTTATTTGAAGAATCTTCATACTGCTTTCCATAGTGATCACATCAATTTACATTCTCCCCAACAGTGTACAAGGCTTTCCTTTTCTCTACATCCTTGCTAACACTTGTTATCTTTTGTGTTTTTTTAATAGTAGCCATCCTAACAGGTGTGAGGTAAAACTTCATTGTGGTTTTGGTTTGCATTCCCTAGATAATTAGAAGTGTTGAGCAACTTTTCATATACCTTTTGGCCATCCATATGTTTTCTTGAAAAATTATATATTCAGGTCTTTTGTCCATTTTTTAATTGGTATATTTTTATTTGTTTGTTTGTATTTTGCTATAGAGTTTTAGCAGTTCCTTATATATTTTAGATATTGAGTATTTATCTGATATATGGTGTCTTAATATGTTTGGGCTGCTTTAACAAAATACTATAGCCTAGGTAGCTTATAAAAAACAGAAATTTATTCCCCAAAGATTTGGAGGTTAGAAGTTTGAGATTAGGATGCCAACATGGTAGGTTTGGTGACAGCCCTCTTTTGGGGTGGTATCCTCATATGGTAGAAAGAGGGCAAGAGAGCTCTCTGGAGTCCCTTTTAAAAGTAAAATAATCCCATTCACAAGGGCAAAGCTTCCCAAAGGCCTCACCTTCTAGTATCTTCACATGGGCAATTAGCGGTTCAACATATGAATTTTGAGAGGACACAGATATTTGCATATGGTTACCAAGTATTTTATTGTATTACATAGGTTACATTTTCATTCTGTTGATTGTTTTCTTTGTTGCGCAAAAAAATACCAGTTGTCTATTTTTGCTTTTGTTACTTGTGTTTTTGATGTCATATCCAATAAACCATTGCCAGAGCGAATGTTAAAGTTTTTTCCTGTGTGTGTGTGTGTGTTTCTTTTTCTAGGAGCTTATGGTCATCTTTTAAGTTTAAATCTAATTCACTGTGAGTTGATATTTCTGTGTGGTGCAACATGAGGGTCCAATTTTATTTTATTTTTTTGCATATGGATATCTAGTTTTCATAGCACTGCTTGTTACCCTCAGCAAAGAACAGTTGTCTATAAATTCATGAGTTTATGTCTAGACTCTCTGTTCTGTTCCATTGGTCAACATGTAGTCATATATCACTTAACTAGAGGGAAGGGATACATTCTGAGAAATGCATTATTACATGATTTCATCATTGTGCACACACTATAGAGTATAGTTACAGAAACCTAGATGGTATAGCTTACTACACATCTAGGCTATATGGTATAACTTTTTGTTCGTAGTTTACAAACATGTACAGCATATTACTGGATACTGAATACTATAGGCAATTGTGTAAGACAACGGTAATCATTTGTGTATCTACATATATCTAAACATATTTTAAACAATAAAAATATGGCATCAAAATCTTATGGAACCATCATCATTTATGCAGTCAGTCATTGACAAAAACATGATTATACAGTTTGTCACTATATCTGTTTTTATGATAATACCATGCTGTTTTGATTATTGTAGTTTGTAATATATTTTGTAATGAGAAAGTGTGATATCTCTAGCTGTGTTTTTATGATTCAAATTTGCTTTGGTCATTTGAGATCCATACTGGTGGAGTTTAGTTATTCAAAACTAGGGAAAACAGACAAACATATAAAAACTAACACCAAGTTAGCAGAAGAAAGACAATAAAAAAAAGTTAGAGCAAAAATAAATAACATATAGAACCAAAAAAAACAGAAAAAATGGACAAAACTAAAATCTATGTTTTTGAAAAGACAAACAAAATTAACAAACCCTTACCTTGACTAAAAAAAGAGACTTAAATAATATTAGAAGTGAGACAGGAGACATTACAACTGATGCAAAAAAAAAAAAAAAAAAATCTCTGAATATTTTCTCCTAAGATCAGAAAAAGACAAGGAGGTCTACTAATTCTATTAAACATTGGAAATATAGTTCTAGTCAATTAATCATAAAAAAGGCATTTAGATTAGAAAGGAAGTAAAATTATCTCTGGCAGATGACATAATCTTATATATGGAGAACCCCTGGAGATTACACACACACTCACAACTTCCAGAGTTAATAAATGGATTCTTCAAAGTTGCAGGATACGATACAATATCAATTCTCAAAAAACACTTGTATTTCTACACACTAGCAAAGAACTCCGAAAATGAAAATAACAAAACAATTCCACTTATGAGATCATTAGAAAGCATGAAAAGCTTAGGAAGGAATTTATCAAGAATGTACAAGTTTTATGTACTGAAAAATAAAAAATGTCATTAAAAATAATTAAAGAGAATCTACACACATTGCAGTTTTCTGACTCCAGGCCCTGGCTCTTGGGTGGCATCTCTGGATCCACTCAGGACCAGGGAGAACTTGTTGCCCTGAAAGGAAGGACACAAGTCTGACTGGCTTTACCACCTACTGATTGTAGAGGCCTAGAGCCTTCAGGAACACAGGTGGTAGCCAGATAGTAGTTACCGTGGGCATTAGGCATGACCCAGTGCTATGTTGGTTTCTGGTTTGACCCAGCACAGTCCAAGGGTGGTAACCACATGGATGCTTTTGTCACCCCTCCTTAAGTTCTAGGCAGCCAACAAAGAGAGAGATACTTTGTTTGGGAGAAAGTAAGGGAAGAGAATAAAAGTCTCTGCTGGTAATACAAGGAATTCTTCCAGATCTTATCCAAGACGTCTATGAGTCTGCAACAGCCAAAGCATTATTGGTCTTTGGGTGTCCTCAGTGTAGATATGGCTGCAATGATCAAAAACCTATAACACTCAAGTCCCATTTGAGACCTGAAAAGCTTTCCCAAGAAAGACAGGCACAAACAAGTTTGGACTTTGAGGACTACAATAAATACCTAACTCCTCAATGCCCAGAAACTGATGAACACCCACAAGCATCAAGACCATCCAGGAGGTGGCTGGCAAGATGGCTGAATATGAACAGCTCCAGTCTGCAGCTCCCAGCAAGATCAATGCAGAAGGCAGTGGTTCCTGCATTTCCAACTGAGGTACCCAGCTCCTCTCATTGGGACTGGTTAGATAGTGAGTGCAGCCCACAGAGGGTGAGCTGAGACAGGGTGGGGTGTCACCTCACCCAGGAAGCACAAGGGGATGGGGAACTCCC
Source organism: Theropithecus gelada (assembly GCF_003255815.1). Classification (NCBI taxonomy): domain Eukaryota; kingdom Metazoa; phylum Chordata; class Mammalia; order Primates; family Cercopithecidae; genus Theropithecus; species Theropithecus gelada. The sequence goes on from NC_037671.1 coordinate 57,317,341, forward strand.
TCCCCTAGGCAACGGAAGCCATGAGAGACTGATGAATTGACATGCTTTTCCCATGGTCTTCACAACCTGCAGACCAGGAGATTCCCTTGGGTGCCTACACCACCAGGGCCTTGGGTTTCAAGCACAAAACTGGGTGTTCCTTTGGGCAGACACTGAGCTAGCTGCAGGAGTTGTTTTTCACACCCCAGTATTGCCTGGAATGCCAGTGAGACAGAACCATTTACTCACCTGGAAAGGTGGCTGAAGCCAGGGAGCCAAGTGGTCTAGCTCAGTGGATCCCACCCCCATGGAGGCCAGTAAGCTAAGATCCACTGGCTTGAAATTCTCACTGCCAGCACAGCAGTCTGAAGTCGACCTGGGACGCTTGAGCTTGGTGGGGAGAAGGCGTCCACCATTATTGAGGTTTGAGTAAGCAGTTTTCCCCTCACAGTGTAAACAAAGCCACTGGGAAGTGAAACTGGGTGGAACCCACCACAGTTCAGCAAAGCCACTGTAGCCAGAATGCCTCTCTAAATTCCTCCTGTCTGGGCAGGGCATCTCTGAAAGAAAGGCGGCAGTTGCGGTCAGCAGCTTATAGATCAAACACCCATCTCCCTGGGACAGGGCACCTGGGGGAAGGGGCGGCTGTGGGCACCGCTTCAGCAGACTTAAATGTTCCTGCTTGCCAGCTCTGAAGAGAGCAGCAGATCTCCCAGCAAGTGCTCAAGCTCTGCTAAGGGGCAGACTGCCTCCTCAGGTGGGTCTCTGACCCCTGTGTCTCCTGACTGGGAGACACCTCATAGCAAGGGTCGACAGACACCTCATACAGGAGAGCTCCGGCTGGCATCCGGTGCATGTCCCTCTGGGAGGAAGCTTCCAGAGGAAGGAACAGGCAGCAATCTTTGCTGTTCTGCAGCCTCCACTGGTGATACCCAGGCAAACAGGGTCTGGAGTGGACCTTCAGCAAACTCCAGCAGACCTGCAGCAGAGGGGCCTGAGTGTTAGAAGGAAAATTAACAAACAAACAAAGGGTATAGCATCAACATTGAAAAAAAAAAAAAAAAAAAGCACATCCTGCAAAAACCCCATCTGAAGGTCACCAACGTCAAATAACAAAGGTAGATAAATCCACAAATATGGGGAAAAACCAGCACAAAAAGCTGAAAATTCCAAAAATCAGAATATATCTTTTCCTCCAAAGGACCACAACTCCTCAAGTCAAGGGGACAAAACTGGACAGAAAATGAGTTTGATGAATTGACAGAAGTAGGCTTCAAAAGGTGGGTAATAAACTCCTCTGAGCTAAAGAAGCATGTTCTTACCCAATGCAAGGAAGCTAAGAACCTTGAAAAATGGTTAGAATAATTGCTAACTAGAATAACCAGTTTAGAGAAGAACATAAATGACATGATGGAGCTGAAACACACAGCATGAGAACTTTGTGAAGCATACACAAGTATCAATATCTGAATTGATCAAGCGAAAAAAAGAATATCAGAGATTGAAGATCAACTTAATGAAATAAAGTGAGAAGACAAGATTTGAGAAAAAAGAATAGAAAGGAAAGAACAACGTCTCCAAGAAATATGGGACTATGTGAAAAGACTAAACCTACATTTGATTGGTGTACCTGAAAGTGATGAAGAGAATGGAACCGAGTTGGAAAACATTCTTCAGGATATTATCCAGGAGAACTTCCCCAACCTAGCAAGACAGGCCAACATTTAAATTCAGGAAATACAGAGAACACCACAAAGATATTTCTTGAGAAAAGCAACCCCAAGATACATAATTCTCAGATTCACCAAAGTTGAAATAAACGAAAAAATGTTAAGGGCAGCCAGAGAGAAAGGTCAGGTTACCCACAAAGGGAAGCTCACAAGACTAACCATGGATCTCCCTGCAGAAACTGTACAAGCCAGAAGACAGTGGAGGCCAATATTCAAAATTCTTAAAGAAAAGAATTTTCAACCCAGAATTTCATATCTAGCCCAACTATGCTTCATAATGAAGGAGAAATAAAATCCCTTACAGACAAACAAATGCTGAGAGATTTTCTCACCACCAGGCCTGCCTTATAAGAGCTCCTGAAGGAAGCACTAAATATGAAAAGGAAAAACCAGTATCAGCCACTGCAGAAACAATTCTAGAATAAGTGTGATGTGTTGCTGATTAGAATATATATGTATACTATATATATAATTCTATATATATTCTATATAATTATTATATAATAAATTATATATAATTCTATATATTCTAATATATATTTTTTCTTATATATATTCTAATATATATTTTTCTAATATATACTAATATATATATTTTCTAATATATATATATTCTAATCAGCAACACATCACACTTATTCTAGAATTGACCACATAATTGGAAATAAAACACTCCTCAGCAAACGCAAAAGAATGAAAATCATAACAAACAGTCTCTCAGACCAGAGTGGAATTAAAATGGAACTCAGGATTAATGACAGGATCAAATTCACACATAACATATTAACCTTAAATGTAAGTGGGCTAAATGCCCCAATTAAGAGACACAGACTGGCAAATTTGATAAAGAGTCAAGACCCATCAGTGGGCTGTATTCAGGAGTCCAATTCACGTGTAAAGACACACAAAGGCTCAAAATAAAGGGATGGAGGAATAGTTGCTAAGCAAATGGAAAGCAAAATAAAGCAGGGGTTGGATTCCTAATCTCTGATAAAACAGACTTTAAACCAACAAAGATCAAAAGAGACAAAGAAGGGCCTTACATAATGCTAAAGGGATCAATGCAACAAGAACAGCTAACTATCCTGAAGATATATGCACCCAATTCAGGAGCACACAAATTCATAAAGCAAGTTCTTGGAGACCTACAGAGACTCAGACTCCCACATCATAATAGTGGGAGATTTTAACACCCCACTGTCAATCTTAGACAGATCAATGAGACAGAAAATTAGCAAGGATATTCAGGATGTGAACTCAGCTCTGGATCAAGCAGACCTAATAGACATCTATAGAACTCTCCACCCCAAATCAATAGAATCAATACATTCTTCTCAGCACCACGTTGCACTTATTCTAAAATTGATCACACAACTGGGAGTAAAAGACTCAGCAAATGTGGAAGAACTAAAATCATAACAAACAGTCTCTCAGACCCCAGTGCAATCAAATTAGAATTCTGGAATAAGAAACTCACTCAAAACCACACAACTACATGGAAACTGAACAACCTGCTGCTGAATGACTAATAGGTAAATAATGAAATTAAGGCAGAAATAAATAAGTTATTTGAAACCAATAAGAACAAAGATACAATGCACCAGAATCTCTGGGACACAGCTAAAGCAGTGTTTAGAGGGAAATTCATAGCACTAAATGCCCACACGAGAAAGTGGGAAAGATCTAAAATCAACACCCTAGCATCACAATGAAAAAAACTAGAGAAGCAAATGCAAACAAATTCAAAAGCTAGCAGAAGACAAGAAATAACTAAGATGAGAGCAGAACTAAAGGAAACAGAGACACAAAAAACCCTTCAATAAATCAATGAATCCAAGAGCTTTTTTTATTTTTTGAAAAGATTAACAAAGTAGATAGATCACTAGCCAGAATAATAAAGAATAAAAGAGAGAAGAATCATATAGACACAATACCAAATGATAAAGGGAGATCACCACTGATCCAACAGAAATACAAAGTACCATTGGAGAATACTATAAACACCTCTATGCAAATAAACTAGAAAACCTAGAAGAAATGGATAAATCCCTGGACACATACACCCTCCCAAGATTAAACCAGGAAGAAGTCGAATTCCTGAACAGATCCTGAAATTCCTGAACGAGTCGTGAAATTGAGGCAGTAATTAATAGCGTTCCAACAAAAAAAAGCCCAGGACCAGGTGGATTCACAGCCAAATTGTACCAGAGGTACAAAGAGGAGCTGGTGCCATTCCTTCTGAAACTATACCAAACAATAGAAAAACAGAGACTCCTCCCTAACTCATTTTATGAGGCAGGTATTATCCTGATACCAAAACCTGGTGGAGACACATACACACAAAATAAAATTTCAGGCTAATATATCCCTGATTAACATCGATGCAGAAATCCTCAATAAAACACTGGCAAACCAAATCCAGCAGCATATCGAAAAGCTTATCCACCACAATCAAGTTGGCTTCCCACCTGGGGTGCAAGGCTGGTTCAACATACACAAATCAACAAACGTAATCCATCACATAAACAGAACCAATGACAAAAACCACATGATTATCTCAATAGATGCAGAAAAGGCCTTCGACAAAATTCACACCTCTTCATGTTAAAAACTCTCAATAAACTAGGTAATGATGAAATGTATTTAAAAGTAATGAGAGCTATTTCTGACAAAGCCATACCCAATATCATACTGAATGGGCAAAAGCTGGAAAAATTCCCTTTGAAACCTGGCACAAGACAAGGATGCCCAGTCTCACCACTCCTATTCAACATAGTATTGGAAGTTCTGGCCAGGGCAATCAGGCAAGAGAAAGAAATAAAGGGTATTCAGATAGGAAGAGAGGAAGTCAAATTGTCTCTGTTTGCAGATGACATGATTGTATATTTAGAAAACTCCATTGTCTCAGCGCAAAATATCCTTAAGCTGATAAGCAACTTTAGCAAGTCTCAGGATACAAAAACAATGTGCAAAAATCACAAGCATTCCTACACACTAGTAATAGACAAACAGAGCCAAATCATGAGTGAATTCCCATTCACAATGGCTACAAAGACAATAAAATACCTGGGTACAACTTACAAGGGATGTGAAGGACCTCTTCAAGGAGAACTACAAACCACTGCTCAAGAAAATAAGAGAGGATACAAACAAATGCAGAAACATTCCATCCTCATGGATAGAAAGAATCAATATTGTGACAATAAACCATACTGCCCAAAGTAATTTATAGATTCAGTGCTATGTTCATCAAGCTACCGCTGAATTTCTTCACAGAATTAGCAAAAAACTACCTTAAATTTCTTATGGAACCAAAAAAGAGCCCATATAGCCAAAACAACCCAAAGTAAAAAGAGGCATCATGCTACCTGACTTCAAATTATACTACAAGGCTGCAGTAACCAAAACAGCATTGTATTGGTACTAAAACAGGTACATAGACCAATGGAACAGAACGGAGGCCTCAGAAATAACACCAGACATCTACAACTCTCTCATTTTTTACAAACCTGACAAAACAAGCCATGGAGAAAGGATTCCGTATTTAATACATGGTGCTGGGAAAACTGGCTAGCCCTATGCAGAAAACTGAAATGGGACTCCTCCCCTACACCTTATAGAAAAATTAATTCAAGATGGATTGAAGACTTAAACATAAGACCTAACACCATAAGAACCGTAGAAGAAAACCTAGGCAATACCATTCAGGACATAGGCATGGGCAAAGACTTCATGTCTAAAACACCAAAAGCAATGGCAAGAAAATCCCAAATTGACAAATGGGATCTAAATAAACAAAAGAGCTTCTGCACAGCAAAAGAAACTATCATCAGAGTGAACAGCCAACCCACAGAATGGGAGAAAAATTTTGCAATCTATCCATCTGCCAAAGGGCTAATATCCAGAATCTACAAGAAACTTAAATTCACAAGAAAAAAACAATCCCATCAAAAAGTTAGCAAAGGATATGAACAGACACTTTTCAAAAGAAGACATTTATGTGGCCAAGAAACATATGAAAAAAAGCTTATCATCACTGGTCATTAGAGAAATGCAAATCAAAACCACGGTGAGATACCATCTCACTCCAGTTCGAAGGGCGATCATTAAAAAGTCAGGAAACAACAGATCCTGTAGAGGATGTGGAGAAATAGGAATGCTTTTACACTGTTGGTGGGAGTGTAAATTAGTTCAACCATTGTGGAAGACAGTGTGGTGATTCCTTAAGGATATAGAGCCAGAAATACCATTTGACGCAGCAATCCCATTACTGGGCATATACCCAAAGAATTGTAAATCATTCTGTGATAAAGACACATGCACATATATGTTTATTGTGGCACTATTCACAATAGCAAAGACTTGGAACCAACCCAAATGTCCATCAATGATAGACTGGATAAAGAAAATGTGGCACATATATACCATGGAATGCTATGCAGTCATAAAAAAGGATGAGTTCATGTCCTTTGCAGGGACATGGATGAAGCTGGAAGCCATCGTTCTCAGCAAACTATTGCAAGGACAGGAAACCAAACACTGCATGTTCTCACTCATAAGTGGGAGTTGAAAAATGAGAACACATGGACACAGGGAGGGGAAGATCACACACCAGGGCCTGTCAGGCAGTGGGGGGCTAAGGGAGGGATAACATTAGGAGAAATACCTAATGTAGGTGACTAGTTGATGGGTGCAGCAAACCACCATGGTATGTGTATACCTATGTAATAGACCTGCATGTTCTGCACATGTATCCCAGAACTTAAAGTATTAAAACAAACAAACAAACAAACAAAAAACACCATTTAGGAAAACATGACCTCACCGAATAACTATATAAGGCACTGGAGACCAATCCTGGAGTGACAGAAAATATGTGACCTCTCAGATGGAGAATTCAAAATGGCTGTTTTGAGGAAACTCAACAAAATTCAAGATGACATGGAGCAGGAATTCAGACTTCTGTCACATAAATTCAACAAAGAAGTTGAAATAATTAAAATTCATGCAGAAATTCTGGAGCTGAAAAATTCAACTGATACACGAAAGAATGCATCTTACCAGCAGAACTGATCCTGCAGAAGAAAGAATTAGTAAAGTTGAAAACACTATTTGAAAATATACAGTCAGAGGAGACAAAAGAAAAAAATTAAAAACAATGAAGCATACCTACAGGATCTAGAAAATAGCCTCAACAGCATAAATCTAAGAGTTACTGGCCTTAAAGAGGAAGGAGAGAGGAGGGAGAGAGAGACAGAGAGAGAGAGAGAGAGAGAGAGAGAGAGAGTAGAGAGTTTATTCAAAGGGATAACAACAGAGTATCAGTATTCAAATACAAGGTCATGGAACACCATGCAGATTTAACCCAAAGAAGACTACCTCAAGACATTTAATAATTGAACTCCCATTCAATGGGAAAAGTAAAGTCCCTTCAATAAAAGTGCTGGAACAATTGGATATGCAAAAAATGAATTTGGATACCTTTCTTATGTCATTTACATAAACCCCCAAAATAGATTAAATACCTAAGTATAAGAGCTAAAACCATGAAACTCTTAGAAAGAAACACATGTAAGTTTTTGTGACCTTTGATTAGGCAATGGTTTCTTAAATATGATACCCAAAGCCAAAGCAACAAAAGAAGAAAACATGAATAAATTGGATCTTATCAAAATTTAAAACTTTTTTTGTGTCATAGGATACTATCAAGAGTATGAAAAGAAAACCTACAAAATAGGAGAACATGTTTGCAAATCAGGTGTTTGTTAAGGGATTAGTACACAGAATATCTATAAAAAAAAACTCTTATACCTCAACTGTAAGGAGATGAATAATCCAATCTAAAAAAAAGGCAACTAATTTGAATAGCTATTATTTCCCCAAAGTAGATACACAAATGGCCAACAAGTTCATTAAAAGATGCTCATCACCTTTACTCAGGAGGCAAATAGTTTAATATCACAATGATGTTAGCTGTGGATTTGTCATATATAGACTTTATTATGTTAAGTTAGGTTCCCTCTATGCCTAATTTGTTGAGAGTTTTTATCATGAAGAGATGTTGCATTTTGTCAAATGTCTTTTCCATGTCTTTTGAGATGATCATATGGTTTTTGTCCTTTATTTTGTTGATATGATGTATCACATTTATTGATTTGCATATATTGAATCATCCTTCCACCCCTGGGATAAATCCCACTTGATCATGGTGTATTATCTTTTTGATGCTTTTTGGATTCACTTTGCTGATATTTTGTTGAGGATTTTTGCATCTATAAGCATCAAGGATATTGGCCTGTGGTTTTCTCTTTTTGTGTTGTATTCTAGTCTGATTTTGGTATCAGGGTAATGCTGTTCTTGTTGAATGTGTCAGGAAGTTCAAAACACTTCTTCTTTAGTGTTTTGGAATAGTTTGAGAATTGTTGTTAGTTTTTTTAATAAGTTTTGTAGAATTCAGCAGTAAAGTCATCCAGTTCTGTGCTTTTCTTCGTTAAGAGACTTAAAACACACACAACGCACACACAAGATGAAATATCACTTTCTACCTACTATAATTTATAAAATGGAAAATAACTCTTGTTGATAAGAATGTGGAAACCTTGAAACCTTCATGCATTGCCAGTGGTAACGTAGAAGAGTCTTGCCGTTGTGGAAAACAGTTTGTCAGTTCCTCAACAGTTCAACATAGAGTTACTGTATGAAATAATTCAACTTCTAGGCATGTACCCAAGAGCATCGAAAACATTAGTTCGATAAATCGAAAACTTGAACATAAGGTATGTATGAACATAAGTTCATACATTGTACAAGAATGATCAGATCAGCATTATATATAATAGGCAAAAAGTAGAAACAATACAAATATTCATCAACTGCTGAATAGAGAAAATGTGGTATATCCATGTAATTAAATGCTATTCAGCCACAAAAATAATAAAGTACTGACACACACTAAAACATGGGAGAACCTTGAAAATATTAAGCTAAGTAAAAGACATCAGACACAAAACCCCACATGTTCTGATTTAATTTAAAGGAAATTTCCAGAATAGTCAAATCCACTGAAGTAGAATCTTGATGAGTGTTTGCCAGCATGTGGGAGGAGAGGAAAATGAGTAGTTATGAGGTTTCTGGAATGAGCAGTGCTGATGGGGACACAACATTGTGAATATACTGTAAACCATTAAATTATACCTCTCAAAATGGTTAAAATCATGACTTCTATGTTATGTGAATTTTATCCCAATTAGAAAAGAAAAAAAATCTTATCAATAACAAAGAGAAATTTCCACACAAGGCAGGATCGCTTCCACAGTGCTACTCAATGCAATTCAGTGATTGCATTTGTGTTGGAGTAAAAGCATGTCACATTGCTTTTAACATTGGAGTCCAATACATAAACCTCTTTCACCATAACTATATGGAGTTCATTGTATGTATATTTATTAAAATAGAATTAAGATGTATTTCATAACAAAATGGATCTTTTTTTTTTCATGTGGAAAATCAGAACACATGCCTTAATGGTTACATGCCCCACCTGCTGCTCACCTAAGAGTAAATTTCCTCTAACTCAGACAAACATATTATTTTCAAGGAAAGAAGCCCAGAGGACTGAGATCCAGAAGAAATAACATGTATTGAAAGAACACAGAAATATTTCCATGAATCCAAACCCAAGATCTTAGGAAATTCTCATGTGACCCTGGGACTGATGTTTGAAAATACACATATTTTGCTCCTGCTCTTTCCTTCCCCAGATCCCATCCTTCAGAGCAACTGACAGTAATGGATAGTTCTGAGCAGGGTGTCTGAAATGGGCAAGTACCCCCAAAGTTATAGTTTGTACTGCAAGACTTGAACTCATTCTTTTTCTGCCCTCTATTATTATTTTTGCATTTTAACCATTTATTATTTTGAAAAGAAAACAGAATTTTTAGATTATGGAAAGAGGAAGTGAATTTATAAAAAGCACATCATACATAAAGATTACTAATCCATCTCCAGTCTAAACATTTAGTAATAGGTAAAAATATACATATCCAGGAATTTCCTTGGTGTTACATAAACAAAGGTGACATGTATGTATATTTTTCAAAAAATAGTCACTGATTGAAGAAGGAATCCCTCCCTTCAATTGAGTTCAGGCCTGATCAACAAGTAGTGATTGACCAACAGCTAAATGCAAAGTACGTGTTAAGTTTGGGGATACAAAGACGAATGAGAAAACATTTATGCCCTTAGGAGAAAAACAAATATCTTTATCTCAGAGAATATAGAAGGAGATTGATTCTCTTTGGGGGAGATGTCATCTTGAAGAGTATAACAAGTTCCCCCAAAATTCTCCTCTTCAGTACTATTTACAAATACAGTACAACTGGATTTTTTTTAAATATGCAAAATTTATATAATTTTACAAATGTTTTTGTTAAGAATTAAAACTATCATTAGTAAAGGACACAGCTGGAAAATTGAAAACATTTTGGTTATTCACTGTGGAAACAGAATAGAGTAACAACAAAAAGCTTATTTCTGAAATTGGACCTTGACAACTCAGCTTAAACAGTCCACCACTTTCTAGCTATATGACCTTGGGCAAGTTACTTAACTTCTTTGTGTGTCAATTTCTTCATTTGTAAAATTGGAATAATGTATGCTTTTTTTAAGCCAGTGTCTCATTCTGTTGCCCAGGTTGGAGTCCAGTGGTGGGACCACAGCTCACTGCAGCCTCAGCCTCCTGAGTTCAAGTGAGTCTCCCTCTTCAGTCTCCCAGATAGCTAGGAACACACGCACATGCCACCATGCCTGGGTATTTTTTTTTAAAGTTTTTCATAGAGATAGTGTCACACTAAATTGCCCAGCCTGGAAAATTGGAATAATAATTCATAAAATCTTCCTCCTAGAGTTGTGAAGATCAATTGAGTTAATGTATGTAAGGTACTTGGCACAGAGCTTGGCTCATGTAATCTCTCAATGAGTGCTAACATTACTTGTCTCACAGAAAGTTACTTACTTCTGTCTGGCACCAACTGCCTCTCTCACTTCCCATAATCTGGTTACCATTCATTCTTCAGTTCTCAGCTTAGACAATGTGTTTTCCATATGGTTTTATTGCTGCCACTTTGGAAAAATAGATGTCTCTTCTGCTTGCATTTTCAGACTTTTTTAGGTGTACACCTTAGGGCATTTGCTTTACTGACCGAAATTATTTGCCCGCTACTGTGTGCTTTTCATGACACACTGAATAAGACAGGAAGAGTGTTTATCTATGCGCAACATGATATAGGAATATAATGGGAGCTTCATATGTATTTGTTGAATAAAATTATGAGGGGAAAATATCAGATCTAATAACGCAGGACAGGAGGCAGGATGGAATGGAGAGACCTTTGTCTGAGAAGAGACATATTAGAACAGGGCATGGGAGGTAATAGAAAGATTGGAAGAAAAAGAGACAGAGAGACACAAATGTTTGTAGTAATTTGTGTCAAGTGGCTTTGATTGTTCATGGCCTAATCTTTTAGGGCATGAGGTTATTTCATTTTCTGCAGCCCACTGAGAGTGCGTACAGTGACACGTTATAAGGAGTCCCCTTTTCCCTTTATATATTTGAGACTTTTCTAGGAGAATTTAGCTGAAGACCATATTGTTTTTTAAAATGTAGTGTTTGGTGCATAGAGATGTCAGATAACTTCCTGCAAATCTAATGCATTTATTTTGGGAATATATAACCTCAGTATTGTCATTACCAACAGTGATCAGACTTGATTTTATTTTCATTCCAACAGAAAAGGAAAGAAAGCAAGCAACTTCTTTCATGCTTTCATGCCACTATGCATCTCTCTACCTTCACAGAGTTTCTCAATAATGGCAACATTTCCAGGTCACCAATGTTCTGAGAGATCATTGAGGCTAGACTAGTCTTATTAATCCTTGTATCCCAGCTCCTAGCTGAACTCCTGGGCACACGATAGATACTCAGATACATTTACTGAAATGCATATAGAAAGTTAATATAGGCCTGCAAAAAAGATGATCTCTTACCAGGTATAAGAAAATAAAATCTGGGACAGCCCATATATAAGGTCTCTAAACAACCTAACTATAAACACCAAGAAAAGAAAAATCCTGGGTTTGAGATTTATTTTTTCCTCCTCATTTTTAATATATTCCAGTTAGTGAAAGAGCTAAAATAAGTGACAAGAAAAATTTAACCTAGTTATTTAAACAGAATTATTCTGAATGTTGTGAGCTACATTTCTTTTTTACCTTTTATTTATACATACTGTTTGTACATATTTATAGGGTATGTGTGATATTTTGTTACATGCGTAGAATGTGTAATGGTCAAGCTAGAGTATTTAGAGTATCCATTACCTTAAGTATTATTTCTCTGTGTTAGCAGCATGTTAAGTCCTCTCTTTTAGCTATTTTGAAATGTACATTGATGTTAACTATCATTAACACAGAGTAATTGATATGTATAGCAAATAATATTTGCAGTAGGATATCACACATTTTTTAAATGTCATTTAACAAACATTTTCCGGTTACTTTCTATACCAGGCACTGGTCTAAAAATATCAATTCATTTAATTCTTTTAACAACCTTAAGGGGATATCACGGGACAAATTTAGAGCTTTCTTTCGTGTTTGTGACATGGATTAATTCCTTTTCCCTACATCCAGCAGAAAGATTTGAATTGAAGAGAAGAGTAATACCTAAGAACTAGAAATTTCTTTCTTATGTTTCAAAAGATATCAAAAGATCGAAGGAAGATGTTCACATCAAAAATGAGTATTGTAGCCGGGCGCGGTGGCTCAAGCCTGTAATCCCAGCACTTTGGGAGGCCGAGACGGGCGGATCATGAGGTCAGAAGATCGAGACCATCCTGGCTAACACGGTGAAACCCCATCTCTACTAAAAAATACAAAAACTAGCCGGGCAAGGTGGCGGATGCCTGTAGTCCCAGCTACTCGGGAGGCTGAGGCAGGAGAATGGCATAACCCCAGGAGGCGGAGCTTGCAGTGAGCTGAGATCCGGCCACTGCACTTCAGCCTGGGCGACAGAGCGAGACTCCGTCTCAAAATAAAAAAAAAAAAAAAGGAAGACAAAAAGCAAAAAAAAAAAAAAAAAAAAATGAGTATTGTAATATGTATCATCTATGATGCACTTGAAAAAAGAAAACAAGTAATAATTTGAAGATTTAAGTGAACATTTTATGACATTGGAGTACCACATATTTAGAAGAAAGCACCAAATAAATCTTAGATAGAAGGAAATGGAATATTTGTAGGATCAAGATAAATTCAGCTTGTCATAACATAAAGCAGGTATCAGGATAAAATCTTGAAAATATTTTCATTTCTCCTTATTTATAACTTCAATTTACTGTGATGATTAATTGTAGGTAGAAGATTTACGAAGAGAAGACTGAAGTATAGACAAGTTGAAGTGCCAAAAAGTGAAAGCTAATGACACTGACTACTTAGGAAATAGCAGACTGGGTCCATATTTATAGATGGTCAATGACAAGGAATTTGCAGATGTTAATGAATATAGATCTGAACATAAGTTGCAACAACCTTTCCCACTTTGAGATGAATAGTGCATGGAGGAGTAAAATGCAGATATTAATAAATCAGAGGAAGACATTGTACCAGAGTATAAAGTTGGCAGATTTATACCAATGAACTTGAACAAAGCCACAGAAGGCCTGCTTGTCAAATTTACTGGTGACAACAGGTCTGGAGAAATGGCTAATGTTTTGTATAATAGCATTAGAATTTAAGGTCTGTTTAAACTTCAAATTAACAGAATTAAATTAATATATGATTGTATCAACTGGGTCTTCTGCTTATATATCATCTCTTAACAGAGCCTTTTTGACCAGTTATTTCTAATGTGACCTTTGGGATTTTCTACTCATCATCACTTCATCCTGTTTGGTTTTCATTATAGAATATCTCTTCCTAATGTTTTCCCTATGTATTTATTAGTTGATTTTCTTTTAAATATAACTTTAGTAGAAAGTAAAATTCATGGAAACAGCAACCTGTTTAACTTTGTGTCACTAAGAGTGGAAAAATAACCCTCAGGAAATATTTGGTAAAATAATAAAATGCCCATTGATACCCTTCTTGTAAAAATAAATTTAGCTAGTGCAGATTGGGGAAATACAACATTATTTCTTGTAAAATATGATAACTATACAATAATAGAAGTACTAGGTCCCAAAAAGTATTCTATAAATAGAAGAAAGAACAGATGGTTTTGCTAATCCATCCATCTTTCGTAAATCATCTAATTTCACCAGGAACAGCTTCCTCATCTATAAAAGAAGGTTAGTAATAGCTAAGTCCTCAGGGGTTTAAAAATGCACATGAAATAATTTTATAAACCGTAAAGCACAAATGTGAGAAATTATGATTGGTGGAGGGGATGTGGTAGTTAACTAAATCTCAGTGTAAACCACCAATGTCTGTGTGTGTTGAAAAAATAATTACATACAAAAATTGGTTGCATCCAAGGAATAATGTACTTTTTGCACTGACAAGACTCAAACCATATTATTGTTACTTCATCCCAGTTACATATTTTGCAAGATATTGACAGTTGTCTAAAGGAAGACCAAACAGATATAGGTGGAAGCTACTGTCATTTGAACAACATTGATAAAAAGTACTAAAAAAAGAAACATGAGGGCATAAAAAGGAGGGCTGGAGCTGTGATGTTTATTTTGAGTCTGTGAAGCATTGTCATGTGGAAGATTTATTCTGTGTAGCACCAAGATGCTAACTAGGGATTAGAGGTAAAAGTCTCAAAAAGGCAAATCATGGCTTAAGATCTTGGTGTAATGTAAGAAACAGTTTTCTCACCTTTAGAGCACTCCTATAAGTGTGGAAGTAGTGAATTGTGGTGGTCAATCCAAGCTAGATGGGGACACGTCAGCAATGTTATCAGGAGGCTTCTCCTCTTAAGCTGAAGTTCAGATAAGATTTCCAGGCTCTTCCCAAGTGCAAGATTGTAATTACTCAAATGCAATATTTTTACCATGTTTATTAAGAATAAAAGGATCATGAATTCACATTCTGACAAATCCTAGAATACTTATTATTAGAGACAAAACCAATGCATGAGAGAATGGCAGGTGACATCAGCCCTGAATCAATGGGAAGAAAGACCCAATGGGGTGTGGTATTTACCAGAGAGAGCACCTCTGCTTAGATTACTACATCCTGCAGTGAATGTTTAATGTCGTTTAGTATATTGGTGGTCTGTCTTGCTTGACAACATTAACTATGATCATATTTATGACCCTTGGCGTCCTTCAAGAATTTGTTGCTGTATTTCATATGACACTTAACTATTGCAAATACAAATTTCAGCTAAATAGACCCTTCAATTTAAAAACAGTATCATTCTCCAATTTTAAGGAGAAAGTGAAGACGGAGATGCCTTAAAGACTCAGCAAGTGCTAAATTGGCAAATGTCAAATGTTAAAATAAGTTTATATTAAATGTTAAAGTATTTGCCTGGAATGACTTTTCCATTGTCCTGCTTGAGAAACACAGAGGTGCCTCCTTATTACTTTTATATTTGCTTTACAAAGACAAATGTATCAGCATGCTCTGTATTAACTGTATGTTACATTTTTGTCATATCCACACAGACTGATGCATGTCTGTGCATGGTTTATAATAAGTTCACGTAAAAATAGAGAAAATAAGTAGAAAAAGAGAGAGAGATTTAACTCCCACCCCCCCCCCCAACCACAAACACACCTCAATCCAGCTTCCTCTCCCCCCCCCCCCCCCCCCTTCAGCTTCAGCTCTCCCTCAGCGCAGGAGGAGGCTGTGGGCTGCGGACTGAGTGCTGGAATGAGGAGTAATTGAGCTTCAGCTGAGCCGGAGGTAGCTTTCTCCTCCCGGTGTCATTGCTGCAGCCTCCAGTGCCGGGTCCCTAGTTTCTCAGCTGCCTCTCTTCCCGGTGCAACATCGCCTGTAAAGACAGCAAAGCCGCCGCAGAAGTTGCCCGGCAGAAGGCTCCGGAGGCATTGGCTCAGTAACTTTTCACGTCATTTTCTGCTCGGGAGCCCCTTCTCGCCTCTCCGCGCAGCCTTTCCCACCGCAAATCACCAGTGCTCATGGGGCAGGCAGAGAGGAGCTTGCAGCATTGAGTGGAACCGGACTCGAGCCCGTGATGTCCGGCACCAAATTGGAGGACTCCCTCCCTTGTCGCAACTGGTCATCTGCTTCGGAGCTGAATGAAACTCAAGAGCCCTTTTTAAACCCCACCGACTATGACGATGAGGAATTCCTGCGGTACCTGTGGAGGGAATACCTACACCCGAAAGAATATGAGTGGGTCCTGATCGCCGGGTACATCATCGTGTTCGTCGTGGCTCTCATTGGGAACGTCCTGGGTGAGTCTCCTCCGGGGCAGCCCTCCCAGGGGCCATCACCCCCCCACTCCGCCCCGAGCTGCGAAGGCTCTAAAGAGACCCCTCCCTCCCCCTGGGAAGCAAACAAAGAGGTCGCTGCTCTCGGATGGGGTTTTCTAATAAAATAATAATAATAATAAAAAGTTTTCTGATTTTCCGAACCAGGACCGAGCCCTGGAAAGGTTATTCCCTGTTGTGCAGGAATAACAGGGAAACCGCGTTTCTTTTTCGAGCACCTAGATTACAAGCGCAGGGAAGGGGCCGCGGCAGGGATCTCCAGGTGGATTTTGTTGAGTGTGTGTGTGTGAGAGTGAGGGAGTCAGTCATCCCTTTGTGTAACGTGGCTGGGTGTTTCGGCGGGGGGGTTGGGAAGAGGCAGAGCTTGCAGAATGCAAAGCTACATCCCTAAGGAGCAAGCTCTCTTTGACTGTGGAAGTCACAAAGCATTTGTGAGCTAGGTGGCATTGCCCTTTGGCGAGGAGGTTTAGTCTCCAGTCAAGAGGTGGTTATGAACCAGCAGGGAGTAGAGACGGAGGCAAAGCAGGGAAGTGCACTCACTCATAGAAGCTGAATTAAACAGGAACCGTGCCTGGAACAAGAAGAAGGAGGGGCATCGGAGAAAAGTACCACAGAGATCTCAATCATCCATCCATCCATTCATTCATGCATCCACTCAGCCAAGTATTTTTTTTTTTTTTTTTTTTTTTTTTTAGTCTGCTTGTTGCCAGGCTCAGGAATTATTCATGTCAACTGTTTGTTGTTGTTGTTGTTGTTGTCGTTGTGTTGTTTTGTTTTCCCGAAAGATGAGACTAAGCTTAATGCTAGGCTATTTGTCCCTGTCTAGGTCTGTATGCAAGCACAGGTTTCCTGGACCCCCACTCCCCTCCCCCTAAACAATTTCTGAGGGTTGGGGAGGGGGTGAGATGGCAACATGGTGAGTGCGATGATGAAATGTATTAGGGCAGCTGGGGAATCTTCCTCCAGAAAAGGGGCTTTGGAAGGGAGGGATGACTTGAAATAAATTGTGAATGGAAGGAGAGTGTACCTTGATGAATGAGGAGTAGAAGGCTGGGAGACTTTTCACATGCAGAGGGCAGTATGACGAAAGTCTCTGCTGAAAACGACAGGAGATGGAGGAGGCTAGGAGTTGCTCTTGATTTTCAATTATAAAAGGGGAAATAGGTGAGTGAGGTGAGATAGGCTGGGAGGCTTTGCAGTCAAAAGCAAGGAACTTGTAGCTGCAATGGAAACTGACAAGGAAATTGTCAGACTTTCAGCACTAACCTGATTTTTACCTTCTCTACCAAGTGTGTTGGTCTGGGTAGAAATCATCCCAAGTAGTCTCTCACCAACTCAGCAGGCAGAATAGATGAGAGTATATGAATGAGAGGAGTTCTCCAGAGAGTTGGTAGAATGTTATCTGAGGAGACAAGAAACCTCTGAGAACTTTAGTACATTTTAAGATATTATTTTTAGACTATTTTCTTTTGGTTGATTTAAAAGTGAAAGGAAATCTTTTTGGTATACTAACAAAATGAAACAAAAGTGGAAATACACATGATTAGGACTCTTGTTATAAGCATAATTCTGTTGATAATAATCCCAATCTTGCTTTCCTTCTTTTTGTTACCCATCCTTAGGATTACATCTCTTAAGGTACATGGCTACCAGCATAGCAACATTTTACTGCATTATACCAACACTTATTGATAAGTGAATAATCAAAATTGAACATATTTTGAGTACCTACTGTGTGCCAGTTCCCTTCATGTACATTCTCTCCCTTAAACATCAAAATAACCCACATTAACCAGAAGAAGAAACAAGACTTAGAGAAATAAAATGACATATTAAGGGACATAATTTAGATTCAGTTCCATTTTTTTCTGACCTCAGATCCAGAATTCTCCATTGTTATTCCACTCTAGAGCTAGAAAGCATATAGAGAATAGATTCTCTGCTCCTGACTGTCTGCAAGCTTATTGGATGTGTTCCTGTTCTCCCCTGCATCAATGTCCACTGCCAATAAAGTACAATGAGGGATTAATGGCACTGTCATTCTCTTTACCAAAAACCTGTCCAGAGAAGCAGTAATTTTTTTATGAATAGCTAGGAATAGTAACTATTTGCCTTCCTTATTTCAATTTTAGGCTGCATCTTTGTGGTAAAATGTGGTCTTCTTTGCTGTTATTGCATTTTTACCTTGCACAGACCTTGTAATGAATAGTCTCCATATCCTAATTGCATAGTTTAGGGATACATGTTTGCTAGCCTGTTTCCAGAATGAAACACCTCTACAGTAAGGCTACTTGTTTCATAACGTCAAGGAAGATAGCACTATCCACAGCCCCAAGTGCTGAAATGGCCAATTCCATTCAGCCTAAAAAGAAAGATTTACTCAAAGCACTCAGCTGTCAAGAAACTGACAGCTATTTTCCTCAGGACTGAATAACACTGAAATCCTCTCTGGTTGAACTGAAATGCATTCTTTTCTGACATACTGCCTGAAAGTTGATGAGGTTTAGGTTTGACATTTAAACAAATGAGTAGTGTCGTTACTCACAGACAACTTCCTGCTCTTTGATGTCACTGTCAAATTTGCAAAATGAATTAGACTGAGAATTGCTTTTTTGCCCCTCTGGTGTAAGTAATTTTATACATAGAGTGGTAGGACAGGACGTCACATGATTTATGCAAAATAAAGAAGCAATATTAACTATGAAGGTAAAATACCACAGTGTAGGCAGCAGATGTAATCACTGCGCCTTCGGGTCCAGTCACCATTTGTACTTTCATATAACCAACTACTTGGAAAATCTCAACCTTTATGGGCTTACAAATATAATGCCATCGGTTAGAAGTCATCTTCCCTACAATGTCCTTTCGTGCAGTGATGTAATAGGATATGCTATGAGCAGCATGACAAAGTCATGATTGTCCTCATCTCTTTTTCTTCTCCCTATAGTCCCTCTCTATCATTATGCCACCTCTCCACTCTCATATACTCCTTCCAGAGACAGAAAGCAGTTTCCTGGGGGAGTAAAGTTTTAAATGGAATTTTATGAGTATTTACATTCAATGAAAAGCTGCAAGCATGTTTATTGTGAAATTTTAAGTTCTGTGGAAGGAGCATAGGGTAAGGTTCTCTTTGGAAGGAGTATCTTTTCAGTATCTTCAAAATAATTCCACCTATAACCTATTCCTAACTGTGTCTTCTACTATAGCTAAGTACATGTATCAACTTATTCAATTGGTATATTTTGAGCATTATCATTTTTTAAAATTAGTGTGTATATCAGAGGAGCTATTGGGGAAATGTAAAGAAATGTGATTTATGTTAATTTTTACTCCTGCTTCCTTGAGTGACAATTGTAGGGAGAAATGTGTTCTAGTCAGTTTAAACATTAAGTATCTAGGGAAAATGATCGATTTTCTGCCTTTCATATCTGCATTCAAAGATAGCATGTTTCACCTGGTATGCTTCTATCATATCTGTTGTTGTCTCCATATGGAAAATGGGAAAATGTAATAAATGTCGACATCAGTCTAGCTATGCTTCTTGCTTCTTGTGTGCCATTAGCAAGTTATTGAACTATCCAAGTCAATTTTTTTATAATGGCAAATTAAGATCAATAATGCCTGCATTGTAGAAATAGTATCAGGATATAATGTACACATACCCTCTATAAAGACATATAAAGGGATACAGGCACATATATATTTTTCTTGACACATAGACACTAATTAATGTCAATTTTTATCCCTTAATTTTCATGACTGAACTTTTTGTGATGTGGTGTATAGCCAGCTTCTGCCTTCATGGCCAGTCTGTATCTCCGTAGCTCTTTATGGCCTCTGCCCCAGCCTTTTCCTTAATTGCATATTTTCCTAAAAGGGGTGAATAAAATGGTGTTGGCACACATTACTCTCCTTTTCTACACTAGCTCCACCCACCCATCTCCTTACTTAACATTGCCTTTTTGCCTTTAAATGAAAGCCATTCCTAACTATTGGAATAGTTTGCTTTCTCTCTCAACTTAAATTTGCATGTGCTGGGTCCCATTCATTTAGAGTTTTTGAGTTGTTAATAGGCTGGTCTATCACTACTAATGTTTTAAATAACACACACATTGGTAATATGTTGATTTAACTCATATAGTGTTAAAATACACTGTGAAGTATTCAGAGTTAAAATACATCATCCATTAAGTAATTTACCCAGTAACAGTTTACCCAAGTTAGGTGTGTGGAATGGGGAAATACTTGTAATAGGGTTGCTTCCTACAGAGTTAGTCTTGTGTCAGATATGTAAGTGGTAGAATTGCAAGTTCATGTTACTCCTAAGCCTAGAGACATTTATTTTCTGCTTCTCCTAATGCCCATTTTAGTTTCATGGGTGTTTGTAAACCCATCCTTTTCTACACAGAAGCAAAAAGGGGTTACTTCTAACCCCTTTTTAGATGTGGAAATAATACACCACTCATCTCAGCTAAGACTCAATAGAATCACGAATAGTGACTGTAAAAGGTAATATTAACTACTAAGCTTTAAAACTATGGTGCATTTTAGTTTAAAAATGCAAAAATGCTTATCTGAATAAGAATTAAACTGATGCCTCTGCATTTTTGCTAAAATCATAACTGTCTAGTCTTAGTTAGTAAAATAAATTATATCTTTGACTTAAACAAAGTCCCAATGATAACTTTTAAGATGGCTATTTCATAGGCAACAGGAACATTTATCATGGACAGACAATAATGAGAGCACCATGTGCAAATGATAACTTATGTAATGAGTTATTTCTGTATTTGAAAAAATATATTTGAAAATGGGATAATTAAAAAATACCAATTTTCAAGAGACCAAATCTGAAACTCAAATATAAACACAATGCTCCAGTTTTTAGAAAACTGTCTTGATTTTAGTAGTGCTTACATACTAAATTGTATCATGTGTTTCTTCTTATAGCATTCTGACATCTTCTACACCCTAAGGAATGCTGGTTTATTAAGTAATGGTTCACTGGTATGCTTCAGTCAATGACATGTGATTGGTGAAACTGAGAGCATTTGTCTTCAGTTCCTTGTCTCCCTGCAAAGGAAATTTTTGAATATTTATTGGGTACTATATGCCAGCTCCTATATGTCAGGCTCCACTTACATATACTCTATTGATGCTTTACAACAAACTTATAATGAGGAGATTCATAGGTTTTACAAATAAGAAAAATGAATTTCAAAGAGCAATGTTAACTTACTCAAAAGTTTAGTCAGGCAGTAAATAGCAGCACTAGATTTCAAATATGGATTTAACAAATTCCATGGTCCATGCTTGTTCCATTACTTCATCTTGCCTCTTTCTGTAGCTTCTAACCCTGACTGGAGAAGCATAGGAAGAAAGAGGAAGGAAGAGATACTTAGATGTGCCCTCTAGACAATTTACAGAGTTGTTTGGGCATGTTGCCATGCTATTTTTCTGATACACTACAGTTCTTCAGCTCTGAGGATGAGCTCATTTGATAAGCTAATCAAGGTCAGGCTAGGGTTACTTTACAAGAGAAAATTTCAAGGTAAAATAGGTGCTGCCAAAAATGCTTTTACCTGTTCAGGGGGGTGACTCACTGGAAAAAAATGTTAGATAATTGTGGCCAAGGATTATTTTGTTATTGAAAGTGCTATCTTTAGATATAATTTGAGCCTGAGGACCTAAACACTTAAAACTTCACATATTCTAAAGATATTTGTTTGTTTTTCTTTTTGTCATGTATTGTCAAAGAAATAATTAGTATTTATATAAACAAATCATGTTGCTATTGCTATTGATTTTATTAAATAGGTCAACTTTTTTTTTTTTTTTTTTTTTTTTTTGAGATGAAGTCTTCCTCTGTCACCTAGACTGGGGTGCAGTGGCATAATCTCATCTCACTGCTGCCTCCACCTCCTGGCTTCAAGCTATTTTCCTGTCTCCCCAGTAGCTGGGATTACAGGCACATGCCACCATGCCCAGCTATTGTTTTTTGTTTGTTTGTTTGTTTGTTTGTTTGTATTTTTAGTAGAGATGGGTTTCACCATCTTGGCTGGGCTGATCTTGAACTCCTGACCTTGTTATCCACCCACCTCAGCCTCCCAAAATGCTGGGATTACAGGCATGAGCCACTGTGCCTGACCTGAATAGGTCAATTTTTATATCACCGGATAGTGTTCCTGGAACAGAATAATGTTATATATGTATGAAGAATCATTACCTATTACATCAAACATGAAATGACCTTTAGATACTGACTCTGAAACAGTTTGAGATGCTATTGGGTGAAACACATGACACACACAACCAGTCTTTTGAATTGCTGACTCTGAGGATAAAATTTTTTCATTTCACCTTTGTTCACAATGAGAAGTGATCTCTTAACCAAGTAAATGAATTAAATCGATATTTAAAATAACATTAACTTTCTTGCCAGAAAAACTGTTCTTTCATAAACAGAAAACAAATCGTTCAAAATAAATTACTATATATTTCTAAAAAATGTTTAGAGATTATTATTATCGGGCCTTTACAAGTAATTTGCCTTCAATATTAAACACATGGGAACAATGTTTAATATTTATATAGTATTTTACTCTTCAGAAGATATTTTTCCATATTCTGTCTCAGTTATTCTTCACAACAACATTATGAGGCAGGTCTTTTTTAATGAAAAACTCAAGTGCGTGAATTGATTTAAAATTACTGTGGAAGAAAAGCATGGACACACAGAAAAACCAAGTGGTTGTGTGTCAACTTGGGAAAAGCTTGCAAATTTCTTGTATTTCAAGAGGCCAGGATAAGGCATGTAATTACCTTTTACTGGTCGTCAGCTATCCTGTCTTTGATACATGATTTTGTCAAAACTCTGAGGAAAAATTCACATTAATACACTTCATAAACTTGTTAAACATAAAATAATAATTTTGATATTTTAATTTACAGTAAGAGTGTATTCTTACAAGTCCTCAAGTACCCAAAATTCTTTCAGTTATCACAGTCTTTTTCAGTAAACAGAAATCCATGTGGACAGTTACTGTTCTGAATAGTAGCAAAGAAACCCTGAATTTTCATTGGCTTAGTATCACGAAAGTTTATTTCTTGCTCAATTAACATCTAAGGTGGGTTGGAGAGTCTGTTTCATCCAAAGAGTTATGGTTCAGGCAGCCTCCACATTTTGCGCACCATCCCAAAAAGGTGGACTCTGTGGTAATCAGTTTCCAATATGGCTTCCAATGACCATCCCCCAACCCCGGCCCCACTTCCTGGTAGTCACACCATCGTGTAGTCCCTTTCCATATTATGCCAGAATTGGTCTGGGTGACCAACAGCTTATAGCAGCAGTGAAACGATGTCACTTTCAAGATTACATAACAAGAGCTTACAGCTTCTGGCTCAAGAACCCACTTTCTCTCTAGCTCTTGGATCTCTTCTTCTGGAGGAAGTAAGCTGCCTTGTGGTGAGCAGCTGTTGGCTGGAGTTAAAATCTCCAGCCAGCAGCTAGAGAGGAAATGCGGTCTGTTAACAACCTTATGTGTGAGCTTGGAAGCAAATCCTTCAGACAAGGTTGAGTCTTGAGATGACTATAACAGTCACTACCCCAACCCACCCTCAGCTTCACTGCAACTTAGTAACAGACACTGAGGCAGAACTATTCAGCTAAGCTTCTTGCAGATTCCTGGCCATTCAGAAGCTGTGTCATAATAAATTTTTGTTGTTTGACTTCAGTTTCGGTATAAGTTGTTGCACAGCTTCTAAAGTTGTGAACTAGAAGTATACTGACTCTTAACTACCTTTGCCAAAAAATAACACTTGCCAGTCATGCTCATACTCATTTGGCCCAAATCAATCATCTTGTATCAACCTAACTACAAAGGGGAGATGGTGATGTCTCTGTCACAGAATCTATATAATAGTGAAAAGTATTTTTAACTCGCACAGACTCAGAACACGAGAATTTGGAGGAATTCAATACTTAATGGCATACCACTAAGATAAGCTGGTAGATATAGCATTCTAATTTGGGTCTCTGACAATAGAGGTAATTGATAGTATTAAGAGACTGTGTGCCAATTATTGTGCTAGGATGGAGGGTACAAAGGTAATAGAATCCAAGGAACCTGCACTCTTTTTGAAAGACAGACATATAAACACATACTTTCAAAATAATGAGGTAAGTGCTACTATGACAGATGGTTGCACAGAATGTAGTGGAAGTATTTGAGAAGGACACTTAGCTCCGCTGGGGGATTAGAGAGAGAGATACAGGAGGAGATGACACCTAAACTGAGTTTTAATAGATGAATTCAAGTTACCCAGGTGAAGAAAATTGGGTAAGGATGTTCTAAGCAGAGGAAACAACATAAGCAAAATCAAAGAGGCGTGAAATAGAATGAGCTATGAAGAAAGTGTTAGGCAATTGGGTAACTCCAGTGTAAGTGCAGATGAGGAGAGTCTGGAAATGAGGCTGAAGCAGTAGATAAGGATTGGCTATAAAAGACCTTGTGCACAATTCGTAAGATCTAGGCTTTGACATTGTTGTTTGGGGGAGCCGTTAAAGGATTTTAAATTAGAGTGCCATCATTGGTTTGCATTTTCCATGAAAGCATTTTGAGGAAAATGCAGAGCATAAATACAAAAGGGGAAAGACTAGTGAAGGTTTTCACACTGGGGTTTGCATCCTGTTTTGGCAATAAGCTTCTTTTAACGAAAACAAACAAACTGACAATAAAGAACATAATCCAAATTCTCCAGATAATTACTTCCAGGAGACTTTCTACTGCTGCATACAAAACAAAGAAAGAAAAAAATAAAGTGAGAAAATGAAGGAAAACGAAGGAAGGAAGAGAAAGAAAGAATACATATTAGAAAAACTGTTGCTGTTTTTGTTTTGTTGAATATTTAAATTTGAGAAGCAATTTTTCTTTTTCTTTTTACTTTTTTTTTTTTTGAGACAAAGTCTCGCTCTGTCACCCAGGCTGGAGTGCAGTGGCACCATTTCAGTTCACTGCAACCTCCGCCTTCCAGGTCCCAGTGATTGTCTTGCCTCAGACTCCCCAGTAGCTGGGACTTCAGACATGCACCATCATGCGCAGCTAATTTTTTGTATTTTTAGTAGAGATGGGATTTCCTCGTGTAGCTCAGGCTGGTCTTGAACTCCTGAGCTCAGGCAGTCCTCCCACCTTGGCCTCACAAAGTGTTAGGATTACAGACATGAGCCACTGTGCCAAGCCGCAAGTTTTCTTTATGATGTTTTAATGATCTATTTCGTAGAACATGTATGTATGAAACTTGCATGCCATAGTTCCATTAATACTTTCCATATTCTACATGGTTTTTTTTACTAAAATCATTCTTATGATTAGTTACTGATTGGGGCTTCAATGCATCACTGTACTCCTAGCCATCTCTCATTTTAGCTTCTACATCACATTTTGGCCTCACACTGAAACTCAAAAGATTAAAAATTTGAGGTCTAATAAACAATTTTCACATTTTCCAACTAAATCCCTACTTCTTTCTAAATTTTCTACAACTTTCTCAACATTCTCACTTGAAATTTTATTTTAAATGGCATGTATTTCATTCAAATAATCAATGAAGATGCTACATTGACCGCAGGTCAGCCCTTAGGGAATTTCCGTGAACATTTCCCTACAGGTTGGCATGGTAACACACTTCACAATTTCTAAATCTGTGGATTGTTTAGAAGCTTTTATTTGCTGTTCCTAGTTCACAATGGAAATATAGCAATGATTAAAAATTGTAATACCCTTTTGTAGATTCTTAGCTTTTATTCCTACTCAGTGACTCTAAAATGCATTTATAAGGTACATGGTTTATAACCATGTGAGGCCTTGATTTTATCACTGCATTGCTAGAAATGGGGTCAGAAAGCCACTGGCTTTAATAATTTAATTCATCAATTTGGAATGAATTTGATGAGTCAACCACTTTGGTAGAGAACCATATTGCTCATAAATACTGTTTTGAAGACAATTTGTCTTTCTTAAAATGTGAAGATTGTGCTAATCTTTCTGGGCAGGGGTATGGAGGTATGATTAAATGCTTAAGAAACCATTTTGTTATCATATTAGACTGAATCAACTTTTCCTTATTAAAAATAGATAAAAACTTAACATCCTCAATTATAATACTTTATACAAAAGTTTCTCAATTTTATATAGACTGAAGATAAAAATACATTAACAAATCTTACCAAAGCTGGTTCAGGAAAATAACTTCGTAATTATTGAGACATTTGTATGTTTGGGCTTGATTTATACTTTGGACACAGGGAAACCTAAAGAGACCTTGTTCTTTGAAATCATCAGAAATGGTGATGGTGACTCAGACATTCCTGAAAATCAGTAAGATTACCCTAGTTTATAGATGGATGTGTTATTTTTTCCCCCAGGCATAATGAACTTTGTAACTTGTCACTGACAAGAAGCCAAACCATCTTAGAGATAAAGGGGAAAATAAAAATTTAAGAACTTAAAAACACATAAATAAAAACATATGCATACCTCACACATGTGTACACAGTTTGGGGACTGGATGATATGAATAATATCATTAATACACCCTAATTTTTCATGCAGGATTAAGAAAGTATCTTCCAAACATTAAAAATGCTAAAAACTGGATATAAGGCCTTGAGTTTCCCAAATTCAAGATGTATTTTCAACTATCTCCTGAGTAAATGAACTATAACCTTTACAGAAGTAAAAATGATAAATACACTAAATGATGAGTAAGTCCTTGAATTAACAGCCATGCAAGAAGGAGTATCCCTTGGATGATTGATCACTTAGCGTGATTTCTTTTCCTTGAACAGACAATATTCCTTGACAATATTTCTTTGAACAGAATCCAGTGTTTCCCTAAACAATATATGCCTGCTCTAGAGTTTTCACAATTTCTGATCCTCCTATGGCTGGCTTCTGCTCAGCTCACACCACATTTTCATGGAAGTCCTCTTAGAATGCCAGCTTTGAATCACTACTCCCTCATGTGCTGTGTGTGATAGCATCCCATTTTAGTTTTGTCATATAATTGATTACCATTTGAAATTGAATTGTTAATTTATTGTTCATTTTTCTGTTGTCTCCCTTAAGTAAAATGTAAGCTGCATGATAATAGTTTCATTATTTTTCTTGTTTGCTGATGTATCCTCAGTGCCGAGAACAGGTTCAGGAATATAGAATTTTTAGTTAGCAAATGTATTAAAGTGTAAGACTTCCAGCAGGAGGAATCTTTTAGATATAAGTACATTTTTTAAATTAAGCATTGCAGGCTTTAAATTTCTTCTATATAAATATTTAAAATAAAACTTCAATAATTTGAATTGTTTGTGATTATTTTGTTTTATATCTTAAGTAACTTATACATCAACTATTTTATAGTTATTCTAGTAATGATTGTGAAAGACCATTCGAAAATCTTTCCCCAGCACTGAGATCTCCTTGACATTACTAAGTGATTTATACCATGAAATTATATTGCTCTTCTCAAGAAAAGCAAAATGAAATTTACAAACTTTGGCAGCTTTTTGTTCTTTTGTTTTCAAGTCAGATACACCAAGATTTCTTTAAATGACATGTTATATTTCTGCAATAACCAAGAAGAACATGTAATGTGCAAAACTCTTACTTAAACTCTTTTTGTTTCAAAATAATTCTTGGTTGTTTTTATAAAAGTCCAAGCAAATACTTAATGATCTGTGTCCCAAATGAAGTGAAACAGCTGTGACAGAATGTTACCATGACTCTGTACTTTCTATAATACAAAGGGACAGACATATCCCCACCTGAGGCTAGGATGTTTCAGGCATGCTTATAGAGCCTAAACTTTACGAATCCTCTGTCATTCTCTTCCATTGCCAGTGACTTGTGCCAATTCTAGGGTTCTGGACTGTGCAAACAATTGAAAAAATAATCACACTTTCAGGTGGTGCAGAAAACCAATGTTGATAGTAGATGCATAGTTCTAGACATTTTATGTAATAGAGAATAAGAGAAACACCAACCCTGTCTTCTGCTTTCAAACTCCTAAAATGTTCATCATTATAAATTAAAAAAAAAAAAAGTGTAACCTCACCCACAGAAAGAAGATATTGGGGCCAGGCATGGTGGCTCATGCCTGTAATCCCAGTGCTTTGGGATGCCGAGGTGGGTGGATCACGAGGTCAAGAGATCGAGACCATCCTGGCCAACATGGTGAAACCCCATCTCTACTTAAGAAAAGAAAAAAAAAAAAAATTAGCTAGTCTTGGTGGCAGGCGCCTGCAGTCCCAGGTACTCAGGAGGTTGAGGCAGGAGAATCGCTTGAACCTGGGAGACGGAGGTTTCAGTGAGCCAAGATGAAGCCACTGCACTCCAACCTGGTGACAGAATGAGACTCCATCTCAAAAAAAAAAAAAAAAAAAAAAAGAAGATACTGGTAATTCTAGCAGACCCCAGAACAATTGAACCAAACTTATTAATATGTATTATTATTGAAAATCAGTAATGAATAATATTTACAGAACAGGGTTTTTGGAGTTGTTACATTTCCCTTATTACATAACTTTTCAACAAAAGTATTTGTCATACCCTGTTTTAGTTAATCCTACAACAACTAGTGTGATAGGGCTATTCTTTGCTCTTTTTTTTTTTTTTACAGGTAGTGACATTCAGTATTAGAGAGCTGCTATTGTGTTAGTTGTCTGAATACCTTTACACATTATCAACCGGGCTTTCCATACCTGAGTTGAGAGTAAATGCTCTGTCACCCAGGCTGGAGTGCAGTGGCGCAATCTCAGCTCAGTGCAAGCTCTGCCTCCCAGGTTCATGCCATTCTCCCACCTAAGCCTCCCGAGTAGCTGGAACTACAGGCACCCGCCACCACGCCAAGCTAATTTTTTTTGTATTTTTAGTAGAGATGGGTTTCACCATGTTAGCCAGGATGGTCTCGATCTCCTGACCTCGTGATCCACCCACCTCGGCCTCCCAAAGTGCTGGGATTACAGGCATGAGCCACCACGCTCAGCTAATTTTTCTTTTCTTGTATTTAGTAGAGATGGGGTTTCACCATGTTAGCCAGGATGGTCTCAATCTCTTGACCTCGTGATCCACCCGCCTCGGCCTCCCAAAGTGCTGGGATTACAGGGGTGAGCCACCGCATCCGGCCATAAATGCAGTCTTGTGTTCCCCACTTCCATTCCTCCTTTGACAGTACAGCTATGCTAGTCTGCGTAGCAAATTGAAAAAGTATGACCTTTGGGATTTAAACAAAACACAGTGTCATACACATTTTCTGGTAAACTTAACCAAAGGGTTAACCAAAGGGTAAACTTAACCAAAGGATTCCATAACTAATCACCAATGTCTCAGTGATCTGTAACTCCTTGTAGGTACCTGATTACAGGTACTAGAAAGAAAGAGGAGCGAGGAATTCAAGAGCAAGATTCAAGCCACACATAGATTTCATCTCTTTGTAAACAGGAGTTCAGAAGACTGCTCAGAATGCTGAGTTAGCATCATCAATAATAGAAATATTTGCAGATTGTTGATTTGAAGTCATGCAAACATATCTTTTTCATCCAAGTGGAGGCAAAAGCAACAAAGAGCACCAGAGGGCTAAATCCAACTGCGGCAGCAAAAGGTACACAGAAAAATAAAGCATCCTGAACCAACACACTGACTTTCTAGGGCTTATCTAATTTGGAGCTATTTCCTTTTCTTATTTCATTCAGCAAATATTTATTGAATACCCACGATGTGTAATCTGTTCTATTACATTCTGTGGAGGAAATACAGAAGTGAATGAGGCATGGTTCTTTCCTACAAGGAATTTCTAATCTTGTGGGGGAGACTAACATGTAAACAATAAACTATAGTATGAGGATTACTGAAGAGGCATATACTAAGTCTCAGAACATTGAAATATAAGAGTTGGGTTTGACATGGGGAAAGAAATACGTTCTTTGCTGAGGAGGTAGCATTTTGAGGTATTATTGATATGTGAATACGATTTTGAAAAGTTCCACAGAATGAGAAATTTCACCTACGTTGGTGAAGTAGTAAGATTAAATGCATGATAGCTTGAAGACACAAAAATAATTATTTTTAAACCATTCTAAAAATCATTCAGGGAATTCCAATAATACACAAGTTTTTAAACACATTTCTCAGTAATTTTGAGTAATAAGGTCTTAATCTCCTCTACTGCTTTCAATTGTTTTCGTGGCTTGCTTTATTTTGTGAGTATCTGGCCCAGTCTTGTCTGTGGTGTATTATGGTGGATTGCATTAAACATGTTTTGCAATCCCTGGAGTGATTTTAAAATGACTGTTGTGTTATATCAGAGTTCCCTAAAGGGAGATTAATTTGGGGCAATGGTAAGAATGGATTAAAGTTATGAGAGACCAGACACTGGGAAACCAGTTAGTCAAACAAGCCTGTTGAGACTCTTCAGGACAGTTGTTTTGAGAATAAAGTGAAGACAATGGGATAGAACATGAAAAAAAATGAAGCAAATATGAGAGGCAGTCTGAAGATGGAAGTTGGCAACTCATCAAATGTGAGGAATTGATTGGAATAGAAAAGAACCTGCTGATTAACAGAAATGTTCTGCCAAAGAAAGTACAGTGGCTATCTTCAGCAAACTAACACAGGAACATAAAATTAAACACTGCGTGTTCTCACTTATAAGTGGAGCTGAACAATGAGAACACATGGACACAGGCAGTGGAACAACACACACTGGGGCATGTTGTGTGCACTATGGGAGGGAGAGCATCAGGATAAATAGTTCATGCATGTGGGGCTTAATACCTAGGTGACGGGTTGATAGGTGTAGCAAACTACGATGGCACACATTTACCTATGTAACAAACCTGCACGTCCTGCTGATGTATCCCAGAATTTAAAATAAAATTAAATTAAATTAAGAAAAGAAAATGAAAGTACAATGTTCTTACTCATTTCTTTTTCTTAAAATAGGAAATATATAACATATATCAACTGTAGTGTGTAGAAGGGTCATGATGAATTGGACAAAGATATGTGGAGTTTGAATTGCTAGAGGAGTACCCACGTGCAGTTGTCCAGCAGAAATTAGGGCTTGTTCCCCAACATGCTATTCACAATCAGCCTACTACTCTGAGGTATTTGTTTTTCTGTGTGGCTATGCAAGCAATATATACAGTTTATGTGAAAATGTTTTAGAAAATGTCTTCTGGAATAATTAAAAGCGTACAAGAGAATGTAAATCTTTTAATGTGGCAAGACCTTTTTGCCACAGTAAATAAATTTATTGATTCAAAAAATATTTATTGTGTGCCTATTGCAGCAAACAAAACAGACAAAGCTCCTTCTTGTAGGGAGCTTATATTCTAGTGATATTTAGTATATATTTTGACAGTTGAACCAATAGCATTTGCTGATGGTTTGCCTTATGGGTATAAGAGAAAGAGAAGAGTCCACACTTTCATGTAGGTTAATGGGAGGGCCATTTACTGAGATATGGGGCCATGGAGGAGGAGTATGTTTGCAGCAGGGAAGGAGAAGACTCAAAAGTTTGGTTTTGAGCATATTAAGTTTGATATGGTACAAGTAAGTGTATGGTGGCCATTAGAACATGAAGGTAAGAGTTCAGGTAAGGAGTCAGGTATGGTGAAAGAAATCTGATATTTATAACCAATATCATATTTTGCGTCTGTATCTTTTTATACATTCCCCATATAGAGCAAAGACTATAGAAGGAACTGGATAGTGAATAAGTGATTATACATAAATTCTTTTTTACAGGTTATTTTGCTCTTGGTTTTCTCCTGTGTGAATCATCACAGCTACATTTTTTTAAATGTTAACAAGGATTACTTTGAATTATGTATTTAAACATCCAGAAAGCAGAAACACGGGTATATGGTAAAAACTCTGATTTCAGAATGTATGCCTGACTTATCAAGTCAGAATTTCAGGGAGTGAAGACTCTGGAATCTACACTTTAAATAGAGCCTCAGTTCACCAAATATGAGAATTCCTGCAACAGGGAAATGTAACCTCCTGTTATATTTGATGGAGGCCAATTGACAAACCAAGTAGTTTTTCATTTGACAAAAATTCTGTTGTGTCAATGAAAAGCTATCCGAGGGGAGAAGATTAAAACACCTGCCTTGAAATGGAATTTGGCAAGAAAACAAGAAATAAACAAAAAGACCAGTAAGAGGAATTAGGGGCAATGAAGGAAGGAGCAAAGATGTGGGAACCCAAAAAGTTTTCTTAGTAACAACTTTGAAGTTCTATTTGTAGTTATATTAAATTTAAAATAGAGTTATTAGGGTGTATATTGGTGTAATTTATTATTGTATTAAGCCAACAATATACTTTTAAACTTACACAACTTTGCAAAAACGTACATCTCAGAGGTCTTGGCTACTGAGTAGAAGTCACTGCATAATAGAATCAGTAGTGCAAAATATTGCTCTATATTTTCTAGCTTATGATTTTCTATATCAAGTCAGTCTTTCAATATTAAAATGAATCTCACTTCTTTTTACCATGTGACCTTTGAACTATTAAAATCTATACACATATTGCTATACATAGTAAATATAGTCAATTATGTCATGGAAATAATTGAAGGGTTGTTATAAATTTAAAGGTGTTTCACTATACAAAAACGTCGTGAAATACTGGAGCTGATTTAGATCTAGTAGCTCTGATATACTAAATCATAAATGTCAGGAGTTATTGGTCACAAAATAAACAACAGAATTATATGACAGTCTAAAAAAAAAACTTCAGCAATAATATTGAAGATATGGAAGTACCAGAAGAATAAGGATTAAGACAATGAATACAAATCTCCTCCAAGGACTAGTCTACACTAAGATTTTAGAAATGCATTTTTTTTTCACAGAAATATCCTTAATCCTCTATAAAGAAATGAGAAGAAAACATAAGACTTTCGCAAGCTGCATCTAATCCACTGCAGACATATGGTTACCTATCTTTTCTTCAATATATTGGAGTTAGCAAATATTCTACCTTCAAAGAGTAGGTGTTACCAAAACATTGTGTGCAAGATTTCTAAGATTTGAAATATATTTTCTATAGTAGGTTAGAGACGAGACATTTTGACTTTAAATTGCAATAATTCAGATTTAAAATATAAAATATGTAAGTCTAAATTTTTTTTCTATTCATTGCAAATATATCTTATATATACATAAAATCCTGTGTATACTCATATGAACTTTAGGGAAATATCAGAGGCATTAGTAATAGATAACTTGCATCTCTTTTACATTCAGTTCAAGCTACTCAAATTTTAATCTTCTGTTTTCATTCCAACAAAAATATTTAGGATCTATCTTGGCTTATGCTAAGAAAGTAATTATTGGCTGGGCATGGTGGCTCACATCTGTAATCCCAGTACTTTGGGAAGCTGAGGTGGACAGATTGCTTGAGCTCAGGAGTTCAAGACCATCCTGGGCAACATGGTGAGACCCTGTCTCTACACACACACACACACACACACACACACACACACACACGAATTCACTGGGCATGATTATACGCCTGTGGTCCCAGATACTTGGGAGGCTGAGATGGGAAAATCATTTGAGCCCAGGAAGTCGAGGCTATGGTGAGCTGTGATTCCACCATTGCAATGAAGCCTGGGTGACAAAAAGAGTCATTATCTTCAACACTGTGCATACACACTTTTCTGCATCTAGATCCCAAATTATTGTTTTGTATTTACACAGAACATTGATAAGTAAGTATTGATTGATAAAACATTTTAAACTCATTTTTCACTAAATTGAATGGCCTTCCTCTTTTGCATGCAGTCTCTAAGAATCATGTTAATCTACATACTCAATCTACATAAGAACTGGATATGTGCTGTAGTTGTTGCCATTTTTCTGCTAAATATTATCTTTAGCACTAAGCGTGAGTATGAGGAAACAGTATCTGGGGTCAGATTTAAGAAATGAAGAAAATGTACTGGAGATCTTCTGGATAATGACTGCAAGGTCACAGGGACTGACTCCTTTGGAAACTCAGGGATAACCATTTTCAGAGAGAATATGGCAACATCTTTCAGTCTAGAACTTGATGTTCTGCTGAGATCTAATCTAGGGGGTGTGCTACTATTGAATAGGTATAAACTAAATAAAAATAGTGAGAGAACATTCATTTATTCACTCATTCATTCCTTCATCAAACAAATATTGAACGTCTATTAATTGGCAAGCACTCCTCTGACATTAGAAGGAGCAAAGACAAGAAAGATATTATCATTAACCTCAAGGACATGACAGCTTCATGGGAAGGACAGAAATGCAATCTATTAAAGTAAAACACAGTGTAGTGCTTACTATCAAAGAGATATAAACAGAGTACTGTGATTTAGAATCATATATATAACATTTGCTTAATGAATGAGAAGGAAACTTTAACTTCAAGAGGCAGAGCATTAAGAAAGTGAATGACAGGAAGGGCAAAAGAAAAAGCAGATAGTGCTGCAGAGGCATG
Organism: Theropithecus gelada; assembly: GCF_003255815.1. Lineage (NCBI taxonomy): Eukaryota > Metazoa > Chordata > Mammalia > Primates > Cercopithecidae > Theropithecus > Theropithecus gelada. The sequence continues at coordinate 57,352,048 of NC_037671.1, forward strand.
GCATAAAGGAGCAAAACCTTTGCTACCTTCAGTTTTTATTATTCACAGAATGACAAAGAAACAACAACAAAACTTTGGATTTGAGGGTTTTTTGTTTTTCTTTTTTTTCTTTTTTTTCTGTCATTCCAAGTAGGAAACTTTGGGATTTATTTACCTTCTAGAAAATCAAAGTTTATGGGGGCATTCCTATGGTCCTAACCTCACCCCATTTTTCTGTTTTACCTATGAAACTTGATCAAAATAGGTCATCATTCATGACCTATTTAGGTTAGCATCACTAATTTTATCAATGTAAGAATACGATAGTACAGTGTGAATTCCATTAATGGGTGTGTTGATACCATGGGTTTCTCTGACCTTTCCTCCTCTGTTCCTCCCTGATGATTGGTTCTGAGCTTATTATCATGTCAGCAATGAAACAGAAAAGGGAGAAAAATCTCAAGTAGGTTGTCTGTCTCTTTAAGACTGAATAAAGATATTTTTTTCTCTGACAGACTTAAAAATAGTGCCCTAAAAATGTTTTGTTTCATTTGTCTGAATTCCCGTTCTTTCCCATGATCATAGATAGTTGAGCTAAAAAAAGAAAAAAGAAAAAAACAAAAATAAACATTGTGTCCTACATTTGTATTATTAACTTTATTAGGAAAGAGAAGTAGAATCTTAAAAACCTTAGAATGGGAGTTTCCAAACTAGCTTGCAGACTTGAGTTTTATTGACAATATCTTTAGGATGCATATATTATTAGAAACATCAGTTATTTACAAGTTCACCTATTTAAAAGTCTAATAGGAAAAAATATTTCATGTTGCTAAGTATGTGACTTCCCTTTAAAAGATAATAATGCTTTCCTTTTAAACAACAATAGTAAAATAAATAGAGTTCCTTTTAAACATATATTTTTATATTACAACCCATTCTGTTTAAAAAATAGCAGGCATATAATCTAGAAATGCAAATAATTTAATGAAATTTTAAAAATTTTTCTATGTATAATTAAATATGGATATTTGTTTTCAAACTTCAAATAATATATCTAAGATGCTGACTAATCTTTAATTATAGGTGTGATTTCTACTTCACCATCAATACTGTGGTACTCCAAATCTTAATGAGTCTGATTTTCTAATAAATATGATGAAAAAATTTATGGAAAAATTTTGAGATTTACTTTGGGAGGTTCTGTTGTGTTCTGTTCAGCTTCATAATATTCAGTTTCTATGAGTTTGTTATTTAATTATGTGTGTTTGTCATTCAGTAGGCTGGAAGTATGACCATTGGGAGATCAAAACAATGAGACATTAGTGACAGTGCTTTATCATTGAATCTGGCACTTTTTTTTAATGAAAGAGATGTTGGCCTCTTCGATTGCTATAAAACAACACAACTTTATGGCTTTAAATTAAAGTACAATCATATGAGAAGGCAAAATTAGATTAAAAAGCAAACATGGAGTGACTCATATAAAATATTTAGAAACCCAATAATAAAGATAGAGACACATTAGTTCCTCTAGACATTGTGTTTTCCAGTAAAATGATCACCAAACTTACTGGGAAAATGATAATTATCAGATTATTTACTTTCAGAATTAAAGGCAGGAAGAGAAAAGAACGAATGAAGAGGAAACACAGTAACCATACAGGACAATAAGAGTGAATGAAGATAAAATGAAAAATCAATAAGATATTGACTTTCTTAAAAGACAGAAACATCACAATAGGAAATACCTCAGAAAGAGAAATATCAAGAAAATAATAAACTGAAAGAAAAATACGTATCAAAACAACTCGAGGACTGACAAAGTTTTAAAATGTATTTAGGTAAAGATGCCATGAGGAAAGTGATCAAGTTTTCTAGGTAACCACTGAAGATAAAACTAGAAATAGCTTAAATTAAAATCAGATAGAGAGAAGGTAACTGAAACAGGCATAGAAAGAAAATAAGAAGGAACACAATCTTGAACATCTTAACAATGTCTAAAATGTCAGGAATTGATCCAGTGTTTGGCCGCACAACAGAGTGACTGTAGTTAACAATAATTCATTGTATATTTCAAAATAACTAAAGGAGTGGAATTGGAATATTGCTAATACACAGAAATGATAAATTCTTGAGGAAATGGATATCCCAATTACCCTGATTCGATCTTTACCCATTGTACGCTTATCTGAAAACAGTATTCATAATAATTAAAATAAATTATTTTTAAAATAAAATAAAATATCAGTAATTTAAAATTTTACTATAGCATAGGGATCTGTAATTAATACTTGTCGATCGTTATTGCTTCTGTCTTCCCAACAGCTATACTCCTGTTTCTTCACATTCCCCCTTCTTCTAACAGTACTACATCTTTCTTTAGGAAACTATCCTTGTGCCATTTCATGTATATGGTGGGGTGGTGGGGTTGTCAATCACAATACCCCAACAGCTGGGACCAGAGGCAAAAATGCCTGATCTTCTCCCATCCCCCAACCACAGCGGCAAATGAATTATAATTTGATGCACAAGGAAGTGTCAGAGTTCGTGTGTTGGGTTTTACATATCACCTGTTGGAGATAAATAAACTTTTCCCCACCTAACCTTTAGCCACTTGGGACGATTAAACCTAGAGGTGCCTAAGATCTTTCCCTTTGCCACATTAAAAACAAATCATCTATGGTAGGAGCATACAGGACCAGCTTTCAGAGACACAAAGAGATGGAGAGAACCATGATATTAGTTTTAGACCTAGTCACTCAGACTTTCTCTACTCCTTCCCAGTTACCTGAGCTTTATTTTGTTTACATTTATCAGATTTGAATGGCTGTACTTCAAAGTACTGATTAAAATAGGAACCAACCTATATTATTCAGGTGGTGAGAAGGAAGAAAAAGAGAGAAAATAAGGTTAACAAAAGAGAATAAAGAAAAAGAAAGAAGAAGGAAAACAAACTCTGACTACCTCTCCTCTTTGACACAGTTTACACTTCTCACAGATTGTTCTTCTCTAAATTTATGTAGAGATTAGAGTGAGGATGATGTATGCCCTGTAGCATGGGTGGTCTTCCAGGAAGCCTTGACTGAATGAGGCAAGGAATATGTTGCTCCCTCAGTAACCTCAAATTTACCTGCAAGCCTGATAAAAATCTAACACTAACGCTAAACTCAATCTTATCTATAGCCCTAACTGCACCCTAATATTAACCACCCTACCTCTACCCTTCAAAACTAAAACTAATTCTGATTTTACTCCCATCTGCCCTTAATTTTTACCCTAAAACCAACTGTAAAACTAAATTTAACTCTATCTCTAAACGTAAGCCTAAAACTAAGAATTAACTAACAATTTTTTATCTCTATACCCAACTGTTAACCCCAAACCTAACTCGAATCCTATCTCTAACCTAACATTAACGACAAACCTACTTCTAATTCTAATCCTAATCATAACCTCAAATCTAACTGTGATTCCAATTGTAATCTAAACACCAACCCACCCCTACCCTTTTATCCCAAATCGATCTGAAACCCTCATCAGAACACAAATTCCAATTCTACTTCCCACCCTGACTCTGACTCTAAACATAGGCCCAAATATAACTCTAACTCAAAGTCAAAAACTAAACAAACCTTATCTTGAAACTCAACCTTTACACTAACCCCAGTTCCATCTGTAATCCCAACCCTAATATTATCATCAAACCTATGTATAACACGACCTCTAACCCAAAACCTAAACTAACCTCAGACCTCACTCTACATCAAACTATAACCCAAACCCCAGACTGCCACTTACCATAACCCTAAAACTAAACTTGACCCTTTCTCTTTTTTTTTTTGAGATGGAGTCTTGCTCTCTTGCCCAGGCTGGAGGGCAGTGGCAGTGATCTTGGCTCACTGCAAGCTCTGCCTCTCTGGTTCATGCCATTCTCCTGCCTCAGCCTCCCGAGTAGCTGGGACTACAGGCACCCACCACCACGCCTGGCTAATTTTTTGTATTTTTAGCAGAGACGAGGTTTCACCGTGTTAGCCAGAATGGTCTCGATCTCCTGACCTCGTGATCCACCCTCCTCGGCCTCCCAAAGTGCTGGGATAAAAGGCACGAGCCACCGCGGCCAGCTGACTCTGTCTCTTTTTTTTTTTTTTTTTTTTTTTTTTTTTTTTTTTTTTTTTTTTTTTTGAGGCGGAGTCTCGCTCTGTGGCCCAGGCTGGAGTGCAGTGGCCGGATCTCAGCTCACTGCAAGCTCCGCCTCCCGGGTTCACGCCATTCTCCTGCCTCAGCCTCCCGAGTAGCTGGGACTACAGGCGCCCGCCACCTCGCCCGGCTAGATTTTTGTGTTTTTTAGTAGAGACGGGGTTTCACTGTGTTAGCCAGGATGGTCTCGATCTCCTGACCTCGTGATCCACCCGTCTCGGCCTCCCAAAGTGCTGGGATTACAGGCTTGAGCCACCGCGCCCGGCCTGTCTCTTAACCTACACTAACTGTAAACTGAGCTGTAACTCTAATCGTAAACCTAACCTGATGACTCACTACAAAGGTCCCTCTAATTCTTTTTTTTTTTTTTTCCAAAGGTCCCTCTAATTCTAACAAAATACTTAATCCTATTTCAATTCTACCCCAACCCCAAAAGTAAATCTAAACTTAAACAAAACTCAAAATGTACCTCAAACCTTAACCTTCACAAAACTACATGTAGCACTAATATAATCCTAACCCCAATCCTATCAATAACACTAATGCTAGAACAAACCCCAATCTGCATCTCTACCCCATCACTGACACTACCCAATTCCAAATATTTAATGCTAATCATTAAGTCTCAAACTAACTCCAAACCTATCTTTAACTATATCTCCAACCCTAACCCTAACATTAACTGCAAACCTATTATTAATCATACATCTAGCTCTAAACCTAATCCCAACTTTTAACTTTTACCCTAGATCTAAAATTAACCCCAACACTATCTCAAACTGTAACCCTAATGCTAACCTTCAGGCTACTTTTAACCCTCACCCTAAACAAAATCCTGCACCTAAACCCAACCCTAACCTTAAACCTACCTCTAACCCAAACACTAAATTTAAATCTGGATCATGACTTGGGCATACTAGCATCCACTAGTGTTCTGGGTGTCATTTCTTTGCTTCACTCTCATCCAACTTTCTTTACTAATTTTGGATAATAAATCAGAAAATAGTGATGTGGAATCAGGGTCTTCGAATTATTGTATTATCCAGAGTTTGTCCTGCTGCAAATGATAAAACACTGAAAATTAGCTTAACAAGGAAAAAAATAAATATATGTGTGCAGGGGAGAAGTAGGAGAGTTATTGGCTCAAGGAACAGAAGAATTCAGGACTGAATTTCACAAATACCTGGATTCCCTAGTCCCCATACTGCCATCAGGATCTGATCTGTCACTCACTCCAATCTCTTCCTCCTCCCTGTTGGATTCATTCTGAGGTTTCCTGTGGCAAGATGAAATGGCCTCAGGCCTGTAACACACTAGGATCAATTGCAACAGAAGATAGTATTTCTGTTTTCCTGGTTGCTGAAGCCTAAATTCCAAGAGTAGTTTACATCAAACCTAGTTAACTTTGCTCAGGTAAGGGGTTAATACAACTGGGCATACTAATATGAAGAGTGGGAGAGTTGGTTAAGGGGGTTCTCTAAAAGGAAAATTAGGTTACTGTTAATGGGAGAGTGAGAAATGGATATTGTAATGACAAAAACGCACGTCACTACCACAAATGTTAAAGAAGAATTTTCCTTTATGATCGCCTAGCCCAACTTTCTAATTTCTAATTTTGTGGTTTTGACCAGTTTTTTTTTTTTTTTTTTAATGCAACATGTCATAATGTTGGAAATAGTTCATGTTTTGTCTTTGAAAATTTGGAGAGTACTTAAAAAGATATTTACAAAGCGGAGGATTGAATTCTTTTAGGAATGTAAATGGTGGTTTTCTGCCTCAGGCAATGTAGATGCTTACTAGAAAACAGCTGACTCATGACTGTTTCCTAACTCATTAATATGAACTATTTCAATCTGTAAAGTTATCTCCTTTCTTCTCCTAATCTGTCCACTTACAGTACACATATTCGAATTAATGTATTGAACTAATTTTTCTAGGAATACATTCTATGCATTACAAAAATAGCAGTGGGAAGTTGAAAACAAAATGCAGTTACGCATTTATCTCTAAATGTGTTCAACATCTCTTATGTGCACTTCAAAATAATTACATTTGTTTTATTTTTAAAAAATACTAATAAGAAGTTGTAATTTGGGAATAATTTAAAGCTGGGGAAAAACCCTTCATCATAATTGACAATATGGGAAAAATATCATATTAAAATTCTAGGTTTCTCCCTTGTTTGCATGAATGAAATGAAAAATATATAAGGGAAGGATTTAATCAGTCAGTCAAAAATCTAAATTCATCACAAGTTTATTCACTGCATACTATCAATGTGCTCAGTACCTGAATGAATATATTAAAGAAATCCACATCTTGTACAATGAATGTACATGAGCAGAGCGTGGTGATTAAAGGTTGGTATTTGGTGCGGGATAGACCGGAGCTCTACCACTTACTGCCCAAGTGAATATTGTGATTCATCAGATTTCTCCACCTGTCAGGCCCACCCTGTTGTAACAACAAGATTAAAATCTGTACTGTTAAAACTTCAAAAGAATTTGTAGCTGAATCTAGAAATCTTTTACTATAATGTTCTCTCTCCTTTAAATATCCTTTTTTTTTTTCAATTTTACTATATATATTTTTGTACTTGTTTACTTCTTGTGTTCGTGTGTGTGTGTGTGTGTCTGTGTTTGAGACGGTGTCTCACTCTGTCACCCAGGCTGGAGTGCAATGGTGGGATCTTGGCTCACTGCAACTCCCGCCTTCCGGGTTCATGCGATTCTCCTGCCTCAGCCTCCTGAGCAGCTGGGAGTACAGGCACATACCACCAAACCCAGCTAATTTTTTGTAGTTTTAGTAGAGATGGAGTTTCACTATGTTGGCCAGACTGATGTTTTCTAAAAAGACTTTTTCCTGATTCAGAAGATGGGACTCACAATTGTAATTCTACTAATGGTTGTCTTTCAGTCTATCAATTGCTTCATAAATGCATCTACTGTTCTTTCTTCTTCTGCCCTGCTAATACTTTTCCATGAGTCCGTATATCTTTTTACAATAACCTTAGTCTTATTTGCTACATTAAAAACTAATTTTTGATTATTGGTATTCCTGACAAGACAATTAGTAGAATTTTGATGCTTCTTGTCTGCAATTAAAGAATCAATATATTTTATATAATATTATTGTATATTCTCTAAATCTTATTTTGTATAATAGCTTTCAGCATGTTCTTTAATTCTGTTTATTTAGAAATTATTTGTTGTTATTTTATAATTTATGTCAATATTCAATTGTAGTTTAATATTTTGTTATCTAATATTGTCTTGATTTTGATATATGTATTGATTTTGTGGATCCAAATTCCTCTTTCCTATCAGAGAATGGAATTTTTTAATTGCATAATTAAGAATCATATCTCCTCTGCTTGCTGCCATATTGCACACATTCATGGGTAGAGAAAGAGTTAAGCTGATGAGAGTAGGAATTAAGGTAGACCTGTTTGGTAGGTTTTCCCAGATTTTAGAGGACAGACATCTTTTTTCCCCTGCCTTGGTCATTTAAGCTTTTTTGTATTTTGGATTAAGTGTAGGCAGGGAAAATGTATCAAATACTTTTATTTTTCCTTGCTGCCATTTGTCCTTCTCTGCTTTAGGCAGAGAAGCACATGTAGTCCAAGAATGTGCTTTTCTATCCAGCTGCATCAATAATACAATTAGTAAAATTCTACTTAAACTTAGACCTTTGCTGTTCTCTTTTCTCTGCTTGTGTTAAGTCATGCTAATGATTCTGGTAGCTTTCCACAGTACCATGTACAGAAAGCTTGAAAAACATACATTTAAAATACTCATATATGTTCACTTCAAAAACACATTTTTGTGGAATTCTAAATGCAAATTGCAATAGTGCAATTCTAATTTACAATGGGAACAAACTAAGGGATTTTTTTTCTGGTGATTCTTTTTGCTCATTTATAAATGTATTTTTAAATGGTAAGCATACTATATAAATTAACCTTTTTCTTACGTAGCTACATTGATTTACTAGTGGTGGAAAAGGTTAAGCAAAACTAATTTTCATGAGTGTGAATGAATTAGCCAGTGACATATGCATTGCTTGGGGGGAATTTGCATAAATCTATGACTGATATTCAACCTCTTGCTTAGCCATAAGATAATTAAAATATTTTATACTTCAAGAAGACCTAGTTTTCTAAATTATTTACATCCACAAACTCAGATTTTATAGCAAGTAAAAAAAGTAAGTCAGAAGCATATACTATTAACAACTATTCACATTGCTCATATTTAACACACCTGCTTTAACAAACCTGCTTTTGTTGGTTTTGAAATGTTTCTTGACCATGGATCTGAATAAGGAAGTTATTTAAGAAGCAATTTTAAGAATGTAATATTCTTAGAAAGAAGCTATAGATACAACGATATTAAAACATTAAACATAAGTTCCTGCACTCACAATAGAGGTAAGTTCAAGGTTACAAGAGAGCTCATAGATTCTCAGATTTGGAAAGAAGAGAGTAGAAAAAACTTTTCAGATTAAATAATGTGTTAACTGTGTTTCTAAAACAGCTTTGGTGATCTTAATAAAATATTGTTTTTATTTCAATTTTTGCTTTTCAGACAAGAAATGCTACTTGGTAGCTACATATATTTTGTCTCTTCACCACCTACTCTTACTAAATTCTCTCGATCCACTCATGAAATTAAAGCACATTGAAAAATATTTATCAACTACCTGTAAATATAATACGTTCCCTTTTGTGGAGGTGATAGACCTTCATCAATGGAATAGTTGATCTAAATTTTAGTCTTCATTATCTTGTTTTATACATTCTTGTCTTACTCAGTTTGGGCTGCCCTAACACAATACCATAGACTAGGTGGCTGATGAACAACAGAAATTTGTTTCTGACTGTTTTGGAGACTCGGAAGTCCAAGATCAAATTTGATGTCTGGCGAGGGCCTGTTTCCTAATTGATAAACACCTGTTGTCTCATACGTCCTCACATGATAGAAGGGGCAAAGGAGTTCTCTGATGTCTCTTTTTTAGAATATTAATCTCATTCATGAAGGCTCTGCTCTCATGACCAGTTCCTTCCCAAAGGGCCCACCTCCAAAGACCATGGTATTAGGGATTAGGTTTCAACAAATGAAGCCACGGGGAGGTTAGTAAACATTCAATCTATAGCAATGCCTATCTTCAGGAGCTGGCCTGTGGAAAAACTTTTATCTGATATGGTAGTTTAAAGCATGGCAGGGATAAGTAGTATGAGGAAAACTCTCCCCGCCACCCAACACACACATCCCACTTAAGCTTCAGCAGCTCAAATTTTATGTGTAATATTTGCTTCCACATCAAAATTGTTTTGAATATGTTTCTATTACCTCAAAAAATGTAAGAACACTTCTCTAAATAGCCTGTTCTCTTTTCATTATTCAGAGTTCTTACAGTTTTACTGTTGTATCAAATTAGAACTACATAATTAGGAACCCCGTTCTAAATTTGCCTCTATACAGAGAAAAACTGTGGCTGAAACTTTATCAAAACTCAATAAAGGGAGTATGTATGAATGCGTACATAAAATTTCTCTCAAGGATAGAATTTGCACTCAGTTCTATACATAAAAACTCCTTTGACAAACAGCAAGCATAGCTCCAAGCTCAGAGAATAGCTTATTTTTCCTGATTAGTTTATCTCTGTCTTATTAATCGATGACATTCAATATTGCAACCATGGTTTCGGGTTTTTGTTTGTTTGCTTTCTATCTTTTTTATACTGTTGGCCCACCATGTGCCCAACTATGTTATAGTCAGGGTTGGTAAAATAAAGACAAAACAAATGCTGTCTTCCTGGAAACCACTTTCTTTTTTTTTTTTTTGAGACAGAGTCTCACTCTGTCGCCCACGCTGGAGTGCAGTGGCCAGATCTCAGCTCACTGTAAGCTCCGCCTCCCGGGTTTACGCCATTCTCCTGCCTCAGCCTCCCGAGTAGCTGGGACTACAGGAGCCCGCCACCTCTCCTGGCTAGTTTTTTGTATTTTTTAGTAGAGACGGGGTTTCACGGGGTTAGCCAGGATGGTCTCGATCTCCTGACCTCGTGATCCGCCCATCTCGGCCTCCCAAAGTGCTGAGATTACAGGCTTGAGCCACCGCGCCCGGCCCTGGAGACCACTTTCATCAGGGGTTGAGAAACACACACAAGTAGTAAGTAAAATATGTACATTAAAATTTTAGATGAAGTTAAGTGCTATGGAAAAAAGTAAAATCGAAGAGGTGTCATTGTGTCTGGAATTGTTTCTTTATGGTGGGTTCTTGGTCTCGCTGAAGCCGCGGACCCTGGTGGTGAGTCCTACAGCTCTTAAAGATGCTATGTTCGGAGTTTATTCCTTCAGATGTTCAGATGTGTCAGAGTTTATTCCTTTTGGTGGGTTCGTGGTTTCACTGAAGCTGCAGACCTTTGCAGTGAGTGTTACACCTCATAAAAGTAGTGTAGACCAAAAGAGTGAGCAGCAGCAAGATTTATTGTAAACAGCAAAAGAACAAAGCTTCCACAGCCAGTAAACAAACCCAAGCAGGTTGCTGCTACTGCTGCCTGCGGTGGCCTGCTTTTATTCCCTTATTTGGCCCCACCCACATCCTGCTGATTGGTCCATTTTACAGAGTGCTGATTGGTCTGTTTTACAGAGTGCTGATTGGTCCGTTTTGACAGAGGGCTGATTGGTGCTTTTACAAACCTTTAGCTAGACACAGAGTGCTGATTGGTGCATTTACAATCCCTTAGCTAGACAGAAAAGTTCTCCAAGTCCACACCTGACCCAGAAGCTCAGCCAGCTTCACCTCTCGTTATAGAGCGCCTGTTCCGGTATGGGTTCACTTTACAAGTGGATGGTCACCATCTCACTGATAAGGTGATATTTGAGCAAAAATTTTCAGAAGGAAGGGAGAATGCCATGCAGTTATCTTAGGAAAGAACATTTCCAACAAAGGTAACAGCCAATGCAAAAGCCGTGATGTAGATGCATACCTTAGGTATATGAGTAACAGTAAGAAATTAGTGGCACGAAAGACAGATGTACTTGGAAACCAAAAAGAATCTCTGGTAAGAAACTGTAAGTCAGGCCGGGCGCGGTGGCTCAAGCCTGTAATCCCAGCACTTTGGGAGGCCGAGGCGGGTGGATCACAAGGTCAGGAGATCGAGACTATCCTGGCTAACATGGTGAAACCCCGTCTCTACTAAAAATACAAAAAAACTAGCCGGGCGCAGTAGCGGGCGCCTGTAGTCCCAGCTACTTGGGAGGCTGAGGCGGGAGAATGGCGTGAACCCGGGGGGCGGAGCTTGCAGTGAGCCGAGATCGCGCCACTGCACTCCAGCCTGGGCGACACAGCGAGACTCCGTCTCAAAAAAAAAAAAAAAAAAAAAAAAAAAAAAAAAAAAAAAAAAAAAAAGAAACTGTAAGTCATTTTAAGTACTTAGGGTTTTTCTTTTTCCTCTCCAAATGAGATGGAGATCTATTAGAAGGGTTTGAGTAGAGAAGTAACACGATCTGACTTACATTTAACAGGACTACTCTTGCTGAATTGAAAATTGTCTCTAAGGGTGTGTATCACATCTTATATTGATCTTGCCCTTCTCTGCTCAATATGTAACACACAAGTCTGTTAAATAGTCTAGTTGCCAACTTCGGTGAGTTCTTGCATGAGAGCTTTTCTATCCCCTCTCATAAGGGCTGTGAGGGCCTAATCTGCTTACCTATCCAGCAGGCTGGGAATGACACAGAGCACTCACAAGGAGCACTCTCAAGCTATGGCTCCTGGTAGTTGATAGATGAATATCCCAGCTCTCATATTCCTTGGGTGGAAGAGCTCCGAGATGTGTGTTCTACACTATTACCCAGAGGGCACCCTCTGGATTGAGCTCAAGTTTCTGACAGTAGTATCTTACTTACTAACATAATTTTTATTAATTTTCTCCCCACTTGACCTGACTTTTCCATTTTTCCAATAGTGTTCCTTGGGAACACTTCCAAAATAAATTACCTTTACTTGAATATTTTTCTTAGAATCTTCTATGCAAACCTGAACTAAGACTGGGGCAAAGAGTGGAAGCAGGGAAATATTTTGTAGGTGTTATAGTGATGTAGGACAGAGCCTGATAGCTTAGATCAAAGTAGTAGCGAAGGAGATTGTGCAAGCTATCACATCTTTATTTGTTTTGAAGACACAGTCAAGAGATTTGGTGGAAAAATGGATTGTGAGAAGTAATAAAAAGAGTGGGAGAGAAAGTCAAGGATGCCACCAAAGTTGTCCTAAGCAAGTGGAAACTTAGATTTGGGAGAATCTAAAATCCTAAGATATCAAAATCCTCTCCGCTTCCCTCCCCTCCCCTTCTCTTTGGATATAAGGTCTTGCTCTGTTTTCCAGGCTGTAGTATAGTTGCGCGATCTTGGCTCAATGCAGCTTTGACCTCCTGGGCTGAAGCAATTTTCCTACTTCAGCCTCCCAGGCAGTTGGGACTACAGGCATGCACCAATGTGCTCAGGTGATTTTTTTTGTTGTTGTTGTTGTTGTTTAAGTTTTAGTAGAGATGAGGTCTCGCTATGTTGCCTGAGCTCAAGCAATCCACCCTTCTCAGACTCCCAAAGTTCTGGGATTACAAGTGTGACGCACTGTGCCTGGCCCAAAATTTTATTTTCAAATATTTAAGTTTTGAATGTCTATTCGATAGCCAAGTAAAGAAGTCAACTAGAATGTACGAGAATGGAGTTTTCTAGAGAAGTCTGGGTTGACGATGTATTTTGGGGAAATGGAGCACATACTTGGTATCGAAAGCTGTGAGTCCAGATGAGATCACTAGGTAGGTCAATAGGATAAATTAGAGAAAATATCTAATAATCGGGATATGGAGTACTATCATAAATGTTGAAAAGACAAGAAAATGTGAGAGGAGATTGAGAAGAATGGCTGGGGAAGAAGAAATCTAAGGTAGTGAAGAGATTGAAATGTGTCAAGGAGACAAGAGAGTAATTAGCTCAAATGCTACTGATAAGTAAAGTGAGATGTAGAATGACAGTCGACCATAAAATTTGACATTGTGGGGATCGTTAATGACCTTAAAGGAAGTGCTTTTAGTGTAGTAATAGAAAGATGCAGAAGGTAAGTAGAGTGAATTCAAATTCAACAGAGAATAGAAAGAGAGGAATTGAAGACATTGACACTAACAATTCTTTCCAACACATCTGCTATAAAAATAAAAAAAGGAGAAATGGCAAGTGTTTGGATGCCAATCTATACTCAAGAATAGTTTCTTGAGTAAGTTTGTTTTTTGTTTGTTTGTTCGTTTTTGATTGGTTAGTGTGTTTATTTTTTAGACGAGACTAGAGAAATACTTTCATTTGTGTTTTTACCCATGTTTTCAGCCTTGCCCTGGCTGCCTGGTATAACGCAACTCTATTTGTTATTCTGCTGTTATAGTTTCCCTAGCTTGAACTTTTTTTACACCCTTATTATAATTGTAGCATTGTATGCCTATTTCAAAACATCTCATGTACCCCATAAATATATACACAAAAATTAAAAATAAAAGAAATTAAAAATTATGATTTAAAAAAATTTGTTAAATAATGTTTACTAACTCTTGTATTTATTGAAATCATTCTCTCATTTTTTGGAATATCAGTCCAATTAAATATTTAATCAGACTTTGAGAAAGATTTAATAAGACCAATACATAACCAAGTATTTGTTGAAGGAAATTTCAGATATTTTGGTAGTAGAAGGAAATGGCTCAAGAGCTTTTTAATAAGTATGGGTGGAGTTATGCAAACTACCCATTAAAATCTTTATTTGGATTTGTAATATATGAAACCATTTTCATATTGAAGAATCACTTAAAATAATCATAAAATGTAAAATTGCAACACAATTAAAAACAAAAAAATGATTTCACGACTGTGATAGTACCTGAGAAATTTCTTCATCTTCTTAGTAAGAGAAGTGTTATATCTATTTATAGTTATTTTATGAAACTAGCTAAGATGAATTATGGAGAAAAGATACAGATTTTCAAACAGAAACTAGAATTAATGGAAGCTGTGTGAGACTATAAAGAGTTTAATAGTTATTTCCATTTTTTTAATGAATGCAAGGAGTATGGTGAAAAATAACATCTACCCATAAGGATTTGCAAAGCCAGTAATTCTTCTAAAAATATCAGCAAACCCAGAATTAAGGCTTATGTTCTTAGCTCATTGTAACTAGATCATGAATAATGAAGGCCAAATAAAGCTATGTGACATTTATTGAAAACCTGAAGTGTTCTATATGCATTATTATAGATCAGAAAGATTTTTATCATTTAATTAATTTTAGAAACTTCTTAACATGACATGTTCCTCTTGAACAGATCACATCAAAAAAGGCAAAAATAATTGCATAATTATTGTAGAATAATTTTTTGTGAGTATTTTTATTGACTTAGTGTAAGTTTCCAAGTTCAGGATTTTCCATGCAGTGAAAAAAAATACACTTGTCTAGAAGACAGGAGACTTCATTATATTCCTGTCTTTACAATTAATTAAGGTAAGACCATTTAAAATATGCCTAATTTTCCAGGCATTGGTTTGCTTTTCTATAAAATGGGAGGATAGAAAATAACTTCCAAGTTATCTTATAAATCTAAGAATCTTTGGATTTAGATATGGAAATTCATAGATTACTGAGCTGGAGTCTCGTTACTATGCATTATAGCAAAGTTGGAAATAAATTCTAAATTTTATTTCATTTATATTGATCAATAAATTGTTACATTTCACTAATACAATAAGGAAAATTTATTTTACCTGAGTGTGTCTAGCTTGTGAAATAAAAATGCTCAATTATGAAAGCATTTATTGGCATTTTGAATGAAAAATGATGCAATACGTAGAACAGAATGTTTTCTTTGCCTTGAACTCAGTGAAATGTAGAAATTGATAAGTTAAGGATTTGCATTCACCTGAACTTAATAATTATCTCTCTTTTCAATGGTCTTCATATCAAGTCTGAGAAATATGGTTGTGCTTTATTTTAAACCTCACCATTTGAAGTAAATCTAAAAATTCAATAGGTTATGAGCATACAGGATACAAGAACCGTATTAACAGTTTTGTGGGACTGTATTAGGATAAAAGGGTAGAAATAATGGGGAGAAAATTGTAGCTTACAATAGGGAAGAAATAAGAAGTATTGCAAAATGATGGAACAGGCTAAAAGAATGATATAACTTCCTAAACACTTCAAATGTTTAAGCGATTCATTGTACCAGGGCCATTATACTAAAGATTTTCTGTCTTGGGTGGAAGGTCAGTCAAGTTGACTGATAAAGTTTCTTCTAACAATAAAATAGCACAATGCACTTTTTTTTTCTAACCTCTAAGAGTATATTAATATCAAAAGAAGGCAAGCAATAAACTACTTCTGGATGTTAATATATATCTGCATTCATTTTAAAAGTCTGCTACAACTACAGATAATAGAGAAACAGTTTGTAGTATCTGTGATCCTAGAACAAATTTAGCTTTTAATATCATCTCAACGTTTTTTGTTTTAGTATCTCTTCCTTGCAACTAGTTGAGCTTTAATGCCATCATCATGTGATATGACTTGAGATTTATATTTGAAAGAGCTTTGAAAAATCATGGATTGTTACCCTAATGAGAGGATATTCAGTCTTTTTAACAAGAGCAATTTATTTACAAAAAGAAGCAGAATTCTTAATTGTATCTGTAAACCTCCATTTAAGAATGAATTACTTGGCCAGGCACGGTGGCTCACACATGTAATCCCAGCACTTCAGGAGGCCAAGGTGGGTGGATCACTTGAGGTCAGGAGTTTGAGACCAGCCTGGCCTAACATGGTGAAAAATGGTCTCCACTAAAAATACAAAATAATAATAATAATAATAATAATCATAACCAAGTGTGGTGGCATGTGCCTGTAATCCCAGCTACCAGGGAGGCTGAGGTGAGAGAATCGCTTGAACCTGGGAGGCGGAGGTTGCAGTGAGCCAAGATTACACCATTGCACTCCAGTCTGGGTGACAGAGCGAGACTCCGCCTCAAAAAAAATAAAAATAAAAATAAATGAATTACTCATAAATGTGCCTCACTGATGATTAAATTTAATCCTGAAAGATTGTGTCTTTTGATGGAAATGAGAGGGTTTATCCAAAGTATTTTTCGTGATATTATCCATATCATCTACTGATTTCTGCTTTGATTCGTGTGGATGAAGTTACACCTCACACTTTAAGCTGTTTTCAGTCTTAAGTATACTAAAGATCTCCAGATTACATCTGTAATGTAATGCAACCGTGATTATATATAGGTACATTTAGAGGAACTCAATGATGAGTTATGTTTTCATGAGCATCAGATTTAGATGAACCATATAAATAAAAAAAAACATGCATTGACAGTTGTGTAAAAGCATTATTTGGGCCTTAAGTCAAGGCCCAAATGTGAATGCTGCTACTGAGGCATCTTTCAGAAAGGAGGTATGAAGTACTGAAAACTAATTACAAAGTGAAGACTACTTTTATCTTACTTATCATGATTCTTTTATTACATATGCACTTTCTAAGGTAACTATTGTGCATTAGTTTGTACTATGTTAATATAACAATAAGGTAAATCAAACAATGTTTTCTAAATCCATTAAAATAGAGTTCCCTAAGGGAGTTAAAACAATTATATTCTACCATATATTATTGGCATGCTTCAGGAGACATGATTTAATCTCTAGACTATCAGAATTCATGAACTAGTGAGTCATATAATAAAGGAGGCTTAATCATACTCTTTAAGTGTCATGGAAAGAGGTTTCTTGGTCAGGAAAAATGAATTAGAAAAAAGTTATAAAATACCTCATTAAGAAAATAAAATGTCACTAAGCCCACTTGGACAATGAGTGAAAATGAAGCAAATTCAAGTTTTAACAATATTTGATTTCTATAGGATTGCTTCATTGTTTTGGTTTTTGTTTTTCCCCATAAGCTGATCTCAGAAACTTTTCCTTTACAGGAAGAGGCTGTCATTTTATCATGGTGTGTGTTTGTTCACGCGCCACACAGACAATCAATTATGAAGAGAGGAGAGGCCTGTAGGAGGCAGGGCCAGGCTGTTCACACTTTTAAACTAGGTAGCCACAAACGAGGCTTAGTAACAAAAACTTGAAAACTGGATTCTTCCCAATGTATTATACATCCCCAAAGAAATGCTGACGTTGCTTACTCCCTTCTTTCTGTTTTTGTAAATCTTACCACTTCAAGTGCTGGCAGTACTTACTTTAAAGTAGGTTTTAATATTGGCTTAGATTTTTTTTTTTAACTTGCAATTTGTGGTTGGGAAATGATCTGCTTTTTTTTTTCAGGTTGTTTAATGTTTTCCAATATAATATTCTTCTTGCACTCCAGTGAGTTTATTTACAAAACATTTAATGTCTTTTGCGTCTTTGAAGAACAGTGTATTCGGTTAGAACAAAAGTGAGCTCCTGCATAGAGCTCATGATGGTTTATAATTGGTAAATTATTGCCTTGGCCAAGTTTGTGAACTAATAACGGGAGTAGAAAACATTTAGATTAAAAAAAAGAAAAACTCATTAAAAGGGACTGTCCACCCATAAAATGCCTTTTTGTTTATCGTTTGGAATGACACCTTTTGAAACTAACTCAGTATGGCCACTTTTATGGTAATAATAAAATTCATATATAAAAAGGATTATTAGAAATGTGTTATTTCTTAGGCAGGTATGCTTATTTAAAGTATGTATGAATACATACTTTGAACTACTAAATACAATTAAATTAGTAGTACAATCATTAGGATTGGTCTTAGTTTGTTAGTGTTGGAATAGACTTTTGGATTTTCTTCCTAGCTTAGATTGATACATTTTGGTCGGGACTTGCTCTGCAAACGCAGGAGTAGGTGGCCTGCAGACACACTCTGTGATGCTGTAATTCTGATCCTTACTGAATATACCAGGGGTGGACATCTGGCCTGGGGCAATTCAGATACTTTGTCTTAAAATTTATACTACAAATTCAAAAGTGGCAACTCATCTCTGCCATCACTTATAGTAGAATACGATCCACTGTTGCAGTGGGGAATTGAGAAACCCAGTCCACAGGGAGAACAAACATGGAGAATAAAATAAGTAAATGAGGACAGGAAAAATGCCAAAACACACAGACATGACCCTGATAGTTTTCCATTTCCTGATCACTGTCCCTTCCTGTGGCTGGATATAGAACTGACTCTAGGCTCTGAAAGACATATTTGCATCCTTATGACAAATGTCTACTTCTTTTCATAAACTAGACTTAGGTTCTTTAACTTGCAACAACAACAACAACACAAAATTTTGTTGGGTACAATCTGATTTTATTAACTTCTCCTGGATTTAAAAACCCTTCGAAACATTGATTGGTGTTGTTTTTACTTCCTAAGAGTACGTTCATGCACCACATAGTGACGTTTTGGTCAATGACAGGCTGCATCTACGACAGTGGTCCCATAAGATTATAATATCATGTTTTACTGTAATTCTCTATGTTTAGATATGTTTGGATACACAAATGCTTATCATTGTATTATAATTGCCTACAGTGTTCAGTACAGTTACCTGCTGTACAGGTGTGTAGCCTAGGAGTAATTGGCTATACCCTATAGCCTAAGTGTGTGTAGTAGATTATACCATTAGATTTGTATAAGCATACCCTATGATGTTTGCACAATGATGAAATCACCTAAGGCTGCATTTCTCAGCATATATCCCAGTCATTAAGCAAAGATTGACTGTATTATTAGGTCTGTTTTATTCTACAGCATTTGAGATTGTGAGATACTGAAAATAAATATAATTTTTAGAAGTACAATAACGTTCAAATCCTGAATGTTCTGTACCTTCCATCTCACAAACATTTTGCAAATCATCAAGTGGTATAAATCAGATCACTGTTAAAGCAACCTGGAATTAATATGCTACTCAGTTCTGGAAAAGGCATATTCCATAAATATAGATGAGAGCATACAGACTTTTTTCCCTCTCTTTTTACAATCCACATTTTACTCAGTATTTCATTTACTTCAGGGGTTATATGCTACCTATCTTTATCTGCTGTGGAGTGGGGACACATTCCAAATGCCTTGGTATTATTAAAAGCCCTTCATGGTGTGGCCCCATCTTTTATGACTTTTCCTTTTCAACTGTGCCCTCTAGCCTTATTTGATTTCTCTCAAATTCTTTTTTTTTTTTTTTGAGATGGAGTCTCGCTCTGTCGCCCAGGCTGGAGTGCAGTGGCCAGATCTCAGCTCACTGCAAGCTCCGCCTCCCGGGTTCCCGCCATTCTCCTGCCTCAGCCTCCCGAGTAGCTGGGATCACAGGCGCCGCCACCTCGCCCGGCTAATTTTTTTTGTGTGTTTTTAGTAGAGACGGGGTTTCGCCGTGTTAGCCAGGATGCTCTCGATCTCCTGACCTTGTGATCCGCCCGTCTCGGCCTCCCAAAGTGCTGGGATTACAGGCTTGAGCCACCGCGCCCGGCCTCAAATTCTTAAACATAGCATGCTTCACTGACCTTTAAGCCTTTGCACATACAGTGTTGATGTGGAGCTTCCTGACCAACTCCTAATTCTCCTTCAGGCCTCAATTTAAACATGACTTCCTCTGGGAAGCTTTCTATCTTTCCCAAGGTACTGGGACGTGTTCTTGCACAGCATGCTGGGCTACAGTCACAATGCCTACCTTGTTTCATTGTTAGTATTTGATCTGCAACACCTTGCCAGGGAGCCCCTGAGTATTGTCTGAGCAGCAACTGTGGCTATCTTGTCCCCTGTTTAGCACAGGGCTTCTCTAAAAGTGGGCTTCTCTAAAAGAAAGTGCTCAAGAACAACAACAAAAAGTGTTACATTAACAGACACCCACACACAAGCACACACACATACATACAAAGAAATACCTGTCTTTCTCCATATCTCAAGATCATGATGAAAAGCCAGCATTCATGAACAAATTCCAGTGCGAAGATTGAGAATGAAAGATGAATAAGAGGTATCCTTAGAACCCAGTTATGGCTGCGGTTGTTCCCTGAGTGTGAGGTTTGCTGCTAGAGAGACAGAAGGACTTTTGACTACTCAAGACCATACAAATTTGGAAATGACTCCAAAGTAAACATGGTTAGATAACTACACATGCCATTCCCCCTTTATTATTACCATAGGAATACCAACTTTGTTCAAGTAGTAACATACCCAGCTTCAGAAATGAATCATGATTTTTCTAAAGCAACAATATCAATCTTCTTTCCCTTCCCCAGTGATTGGTATGGAAGTGGACATTTCAGCAAGTTTTAGCCAGTAACGTGAATTCTGTTTTGAAGTGTCTAAGAAAGATTTTACTTTCTGATGTAAATCAAAAGCAGAAACAGGAGAAGATTCTTCTGGGCCTCTTTCCCCTCTTCCTGGCATGGAAGTAGTTGTGAGAGCATATGATACCCAAAGTTTAGGTAGACATTTTATAATTATGTGATGAATAACCTAAGGACAAATAAGCATAGGAAAGTATGGAGAAACACTGAGTCTGTTTTACTTCACAAGATGTTAAACCAACTCTGGGATATAATTTATCTAGATTATTAAATAACAAGTGTCTTTGTGGTTTAAGCTGTTGTTTGCAAACAAACATATCATAAGTGATGTTATCTTATTTTAAGCCAATCAAAATGCATCTGACAAATGGCCACCTAATTTAAAATTCCAACTATGTAAACATCTCAAACAAACTCGAGATCTCAAAAAATATACTACAAAAGTTCTCATGTGTCCACTGGGGATAACTTCCACTGCTCTTTCATTGGTATTGTAGCTATGACATTTGATTTCCAATTGTATGTAGGTCAGATAGTTGCAGGGTGACTCTCAAGGGCGAGAAGAAAGTAAGAGTACATGAAAGAAAAGAGGAAGAGAGAGAGCAGACAAGACGGAAGAAAAACAGGACAACATCAAACCCTAGATAGAAGTAAGAAGGAGCTAGCACAGAAAGCAAATGCCTGAGGTGTGGGAGAACATAGAAAGGTAGAGTGAAATGAAAAAGAAAAAAACACTGAATAGCAGCACATAGAATCTTGGGGTTTCAGGGATATCATTTATGAAAGGTCAAGTTAGAATAGGCAACATTCCACCCTGTGGCATCTTCTTAATATTATCAGCATATATAGCAAGCAATAATTATTTAAATTACCTGTCATATGGGTCTTGTCATTTATCTATAAGGAGAATTAAAACTGAACTAGTTTCTGGGGAGTGACATCAGCAAGATGGAGCTATAGCAGTCCTCAGGACCTACTTCCCTCCATGGAACCACTGACTCAAAAATGACAAATGGAAAAAATTTACTTTCTGAGAAATCAATAAGCCAGTTAAGAGGCTCCTGTATCTCAGATGAGTGCGAAACCAGCTGCAACAAACCAGCAGAAAATTTGTTGTACTCACTCATCATGGTCACTTCTTCTGGCATAGCACAGTGCAATCTAAAAGAAATTATCAGCTCCTGGCTACTTTCTTGGAAAGGAAAGAGAAAAATATACCATATGTCTAATATTCTGATGGGGGTGGGGTGTGGGCTGCTCCAAGGACTGGCTTCTGTCATGGCTAAATACAAGTGCTAATAGGGAAGGCCACAATGTTGGGGGCTGCAGAAAACAAGGGCAACAGTTTGGACTAGCATGCACTCATTTGCCATAATTCCTCCCCTCACTTCATAGAATGAGCAGAAGAAAACCCTTAACTCTCAGGGTTTTTTTCCTGGGGAGAGAAATCATCAAAGTAGTTATCCAATATTATGGCTTTGTGGGAGTGATCTATCAAAAAGAATGAGTTTTTACCACACTGATCTCAGAGTGCAGATGGAACCTAGCATCTTCTAGATGCTTGGGGGCCATTGAGAACAAAAGAGAGGTAGGCAAGTTTCAGCAGCTCCAGAAGAACTGTGCTACCACAGATAGACACCAAAGGGAGGAAAAGATTACAGGCTCCTGAAAAAAGAAATGAGCAATTAATTCTAATTGAGAATTTACACACCTGGTACAGAGAAGATGAATTTGCAGAAAAAGAATAGAGGCCCCAGAATTTCTAGCTGGGTTTATTGATGAAGGCATTTATATCAAGCTAGTCCGTAAAGACTGGGTGAGGTGGTTTTTGTTTGTTTGTTTGTTTTATATTTTTATTTTTAAATATAGGGATCTCGCTTTGTCACCCAGACTTGAGTGCAGTGATGCAATCATAGCTCACTGCAGCCTCTAACTCCAAGGGTCAAGTGATCTTTCCACCTCGGCCTCCTGAGTAGCTGAGACCAGAGGCACATGCCACTGTGCTTGATTAATTTTTTTTTTTTTTTTTTTTTTTTTTGTAGAAATGCAGTTTCACTTTGTTGTTCAGGCTGGACTTGAACTATTGACTTCAAGTGATCCTCCTGACTCAGCCTCCCAAAGCATTGGGATTATAGGCATGAGCCACCATGCCTGACCTGTTTTGTTTTGTTTTAAAAAACTCAGAAAAATTTCAAAATAGCAATTATAAAGATACTCAGTGAGCTTAGGAAACCAATGAATGGACAAAATATAGCTATAAATAAAGAGATACATGTAAAAGGAATCAAACAGAAAATTTGCGGTAGAAGAATACAGTAACCAAATTGAATATTACATTAGAGGAGTTTAATACTAGATTTGAACAAGCAGAAGAAAGAATCAGGGAACTTGAAGATGGATCATTTGTAATTATTCAGTCAGAGAAGCAAATAGAAGACTAAAAAAGAGTGAAGAAACTCTAAGGACATCATCAAGTAGACCAATAAAAGTGTTATCAGAGTTTTAGAAGGAAAAGACAGAAAAATAGGCATAAAGCATCACTGACAAAATAATGACCCCAAACCTCCCAATTATGAAAGACAAAATAGACATTCCAAATCCAGAGCACAATGGCCTGCAACTAAGATGAACCCAGAAAAGTCTACACTTCAGCACATTATAATCTAATTATCAAAAGGCAAGGACAAAGAAGGAATTTTGAAAGCAGAAAGAAAATAGTGACTCATCAGATACAGGAGGGCTCTCATGAAAATATCAGCAGATTTCTCAGTAGAAAACTTGCAAAACAGAAATAAGTGGGATTACATATTCAAAGTGCTGAAAAAAAAGTCTGCCCACAAACAATACTTTATCCAGAAGAATTTTCTTCAGAATGAAGGAGAATAAATGATATTCCAGATAAACAAAAACGGAGGGAATCCATCACCATTAAACCTGCCTTACAAGAAATGCTAAATGAAGTTGTTCAAGTTGAAACAAAAGAACACTGCACAGCAACACAAAAGCATATAAAAGTATAAAGCTCATTGGTCAAAGATAAATATAAAGGAAAAACAACAGAATATTGTAATAGTGGTGAATAACTTACTCGTCATCCTGGTACAGAAGTTAAAAAACAAGTATTAAAATAACTGTAACTATAAAATTATTAATGAGTACATAATGTAAAAATATGTGATTTGTGATACTGATAATTTACCATGTGTGGAGAGGAGAAGTAAAAGTGCAGAGTTTTAAATAAGACTAAGGTTAGGTTTTCATCACCTTAAAATAGATTGTTATAATTATAATATGTTTGATTTAAACCCCATGGCAACTACAAAGAAAATATCTACAGGCAATAGACAAAAGAAAATGAGAAAGAAACGAAAGTGTGTCTCAGTCTATTTTATTTTGCTATAACTGAACATCTGAGACTAGATCATTTATAAAGAAAATTTATTTCCTGCATTTCTGGAGGATGTGAAGTTCAAGTTTGAGTGACTGCCTCTGTTGAGGGGCCATCTTATTGCATCATAACATGGCAGAAGGCATCACATGACAAAAAAGCAACAGCAAGAGCCAAACTGACTTT
Source organism: Theropithecus gelada (assembly GCF_003255815.1). NCBI lineage: Eukaryota > Metazoa > Chordata > Mammalia > Primates > Cercopithecidae > Theropithecus > Theropithecus gelada. Next base: position 57,376,163 of record NC_037671.1, read on the forward strand.
TATAATAGACCTAGTTTGTGACAACTTACATAGTCCTATGAGAACCCATTAAGCCACTAGCTCATTAATCCATTAATTCATGAATAGATTAATACATCCATGTGGGCAGAGCCCTCATGACTCAAACCCTTCTCAAAAAACCCGTATCTTAATACTATTACATTAGTATTAAGTTTTAACATGAGTTTCAGAGTGTAGAAATATTCAAACCATAGCATTTCACCCATGACCTCCCATAATTCATGTCTTTATCATATATAAATACATTCATTCCATTCCCATAGCCCCAAAGTCTTAACCTATTCTAGCACCAACTCTAAAATACAAAGTTAAGAGTCTCATCTGAGACTCAAGGCATGATCCATCCTTGGGCAGGTTCCCTTTCAGCTGTGAAATCAAAACAAGTAATATAATTCTAAAATACAATGGTGGTACAGGAATAAGACAGACATTCCATTGTCAAAAGGGAAAATAAGCTAGAAGAAGGGGTAATGGTCCCCAAGCAAGTCTTTAACACAACAGGGCAGATATTAAATTGTAAAGCTGAAGAATACTCTTTTTTGCATCCATATTAAGCATTCTCTGCACAATGCAGGGAGGACATTGAGCCACTCTACCCCTATGACTTTGCTGTGCTTAGACCACACTTCAGTTTTCTCAGATTGGAACTGCTCATTGGTGCCTGCAGCTTTCCCAGGTGGACACTGCATACTGCCAGTGTTTCTATAATTCTAGGATCTCAAAGGCAGCTCTGGCTCTCACCCCATATTTTTACTCAACATTGCTGTAGTGGGGCTCTCAGCCATGGCTCTGTCCCTGTGACAAGTCTGCCTGGGTCCCCACGCTTTTAGATACATCCTCTGAAATCTAGGTGGAGGCCATAATGGCCTATAGCTCTTGCATTCTGTATCTCTGCAGAATTAGCGCCAAGTGGACACTGCCAAGGCTTATTATGGCTTTTGCTTTCTGGAGCAGTGACATAAGCTACACTTGGAGCCTCTTGAGTCAGTTGGAAGGGCTGAGGAATGATGTGCTCACATGAAGGGAGCAGAGGAGTCCTAAGTAGCCCTGGGCAGCAAGCCAGTGGAGAATACCCTGGGCCTGTCCCCTGAAATTATTCTACCCTCCTTGGCCCCTGGGCTTTTCACGAGAGGGGGCAGTCTTAAAAATATGCAAAATACTTTTAGAGCATTCTCCTCATTGTCTTAATGAATAGCATCTGGCTCCCTTCTATCAGTGCTAATCTCTTTAGCAAGCAGTTTTGCTGTTTACATGGCTAAGCTGCGAACTTTTCAAAGCATTTTGCTGTGATTCCCTTTTAATTATATATCTGTCTTTAAGTCATCCTTTTGCTCCTGAATTGGCCAAAAGTAACCACACAGCCAAAAGTAGCCACACAGCATCATGAATGCTTTGCTGCTTAAAAATTTCTTCTATCAGATATCTTACTTTATTATTCTCAAGTTTGACCTTCCATAAAGCCCTAGAGTATGGACACAGTTCCAGTAAGCATTTTGCTACTTTATGCCAAGTAAGACCTTTATTCAAGGTTATGATACCTTGTTCCCCCTTTCTGTCTGAAACATCATGATGGCCTTCATTGTCTATATTTTTACTAGTATTTTGGCCATAATCACTTAAATAATTTCTAAAAAGATTTAGACTTTCCATAGTCTTCTCATCCTCCAAACCCTCACTAGAAGCACACTATTCACAGCAATATAAGATTTTTTTTTGCCTGCTCCTCCAACCCCTTCCAACCTTTGTCCATTACTTATTACCAGAGCCACTTGCATATTTTTAGATTTAGCATCAGCCCCACTTCTTGTTACCAAAATCTGTATTAGGGTTCTCCAGAGAGACAAAACCGATGGGACATATAGAAGGGGATTTGTTAGGGAAATTGGCTCACACAGTTATGGAGACTGAGAAGACCAAGGTCAAGGGGACGTATCTGGTGAGAATCTTCTCATTGTATCATAAGATGGCAGAAGGCATCACATTCTAGAAGAGCAAGAACAATAGCCAAACTGGCTTTTATAACAGACCCACTCTTGATAACTATCCTATTCCTGTGATAAGCCATTAATCTGTGAATCCATGAGTGAATTAATCTTTTCATGAGGGCTCTGCCTCTATTGTCCCTTAAAGGTCCCACTTCTTAATACTGTTACATTGGGGATGAAGTTTCCATATGGGTTTCAGAGGAGACAAACATTCAACCCATAGTGACGTCACTACAAAAAATTAATGAAACACAAAGGAGTACACTAAGAGAGCAAAATACAGACAAAAATGCTATATGATATATAGAAAACAATAAAATGGCAATAGTAGGAGTTTATCTATCAGTAGTTACTTTAGCCATAAATGAACTAAATTTCTCAAACAAAAGACATAGAGTAGCTGACTGGATTTAAAAAATACTATATGCTGTCTACAAGAAGTACAGGAGCCCACTCCAAATTTATAGATATACATAGGATAAAATTAAAAGGATGGAAGAAGGTATGCCATGTGAATGGTAACCAGATGAGAGCAGGGCTCGTTATATTTATATCAGACAAATAAATTGTAAGTCAAAAACTGTCACAAGGAGCAAAGAAGGACATTATGAAATATTAAAAGAGTCAATTCACCAGAAAGATATAACAATTTTAAACATATATGTATCCAATATTAGGGATTTAAAATATATAAACAAACATTAATGGAACAGAGGGGAGAAAGACAGCAACACAACAATAGGAGGAGATTTTAATTCTCAGCTTTCTTTTTCTAGAGACAGAGTCTCACTCTGTCACTCAGGCTGGAGGGCAGTGGTACAATCTCAGCCCACTGCAATCTCCACTTCCCAGACTCAAGTGATTCTCCCACTTCAGCCTGCTGAGCAGCTGGGACTACAGACATGCAGCACCATACCTGGCTAATTTTTTAACTTTTTGTACAGATGTAGTCTCATATATTGCCCAGCTGGTCTCGAACTCTTGGACTCAAGTGATCCTTCATCTGGGCCCCCCAAAGTTCTGGGATTATGGGCATGAACCACTGTGCCCAGGACCCAAATTTCAAAAATTGATAGAATATCCAGACAGAAGATCAATGAGAAGCGGATTGAACAATGTAGACCAAATGAGCCTAACAAGCATATGCGGAAAATTCCATCTAAGAGCACCAGAATAGGCATTCTTCTCAGGCACACGCAGATATTATCCAGAATAGATCATGTGCTATGTCACAAAACATATTTTAACAAATTTAAAAATACTGAAATCATACCAAATATCTTTTCTGAACACAGTAGAATGAAACTATAAATCAATTAAATTACAAAAGGAAACCGGCAATTTCACCAACATGTGTACATTAAACAATAAATTCTTGAACAGTCCGAACAGTCCATGGGTCAAAGAAGAAATTATAAGGGACATTTGAAATGTTTCAAGATAAGTGAAAATGTTTCAAGATGAAATAAAAAGAAAACCAACATACCCAAATTTATGGAATGGAACAAAAGTGGTAATAAGAGTTAAGTTTATGTTGGTAAGTGACTACGTATAAAAGAATATTTTAAGTAAATAACCTAACTTTACACCTCAGAAGTGGAAGAAGGAGAAAACACTAAGCCTAATATTAGCAAATAAAGGAAATAATAAAAATTAGAAAAAAATACAGAAAACAGAAAGTAGAAAATTACTATAATAATCAATGAAACTAACAGCCACTTTTTAAAGATCAATAAAATTTACAAACCTTTGGCTAGAATAACTAGGAAAAAAGAAAGAAGACTCATAAATAATATCATAAATAAAAAAGGAGCTATTACAACGAAACATGCAGGGTCGATAAAGATTTTGAGGCTATTCTGTACAATTATACAGTAACAAATTGGATAACCTAGAAGAAATGTATAAATTCTCAGAAATATACAAGACTGAATCATGAAGAAATACAGAATCTGAACAGATCTGTAACTAGTAAGGAGATTAAATCAATAATCAGAAACTTCCCAAAAAAGAAAATCCCAGGATCAGAAAACTTCACTGGAGAATTCTGCCAATATTTAATAATAATTAAAAAAATGTCAATTCTTCTCAAACTTTTGCAAAAAATTGAAGAAGAGGAAGCATTTTCAAACTCATTTTATGAGTCCAACCTTTTCCTGATACCAAAATGAGACAAAGATATTGCAAGAAACACACACACTCTCACACAAGCTACAGGCCACTATCTCTGATGAATATAAATGCAAAAATTGTCAATAAAAAATAGCAAACTGAATTCAACAGTGCATTAAAAGGATCACACACTGTGACCAAGTTGAATTTATCTCTGGAATGATGAATGGTTTAACATATGAAAATCAATCAATGTGATACACTATAGTAACAGAACAAAGGATAAGATCACATGATAATCTCTATAAATGCTGAACAATCCTTTGACAAAGTTTAATACCCTTTTGTAATAAAAATGCTCAACAAACTTGAATAGAAGGCATGTACCTCAACACAATAATAAGGTCACATATCAAAAGCTAACAGATAACATCATGCTTAATGGTAAAAACTAAAAGCTTTTCCTCCAAGATCAGGAACAAGGTAAGAATGTCCATTCTTGCCATTTCTCATCAACATATTACTAGAAGTCTTTGCTAGTACAATTATGCAAGAATAAGAAATAAAAAGCACTGAAATCAGAAAGGAAGAGGGAAAATTATCTCTATTCCCAGATATAATGATCTTATATGTAGAAAATTCTAAAAATCACACAAGGAAACTGCTAGAACTAGTAAGTTCATCAAAATTGCAGAATATAAAATCAAAATGCAAAAATCAGTTAGGTTTCTAAACAATAGCAGCTAACTCTCTGAAAAAGACATTAAGAAAACAATCCCACTTACAATACTATCAAAATGACTAAAGTGTTTAGTAATAAGCTTGACCAAGGAGGCTAATGACTTATACACTGAAAGCCATAAAAGCATTACCGAAAAAAATTTTTAGAAGACACAAATAAATAGAAAGGTAATTCTGTTTTCATGGGTTAGAAAACTTGATATTGTTAAAATGTGCACACTGCTGAAAGCAATTTATAGATCCTATACAATCTTATCAAAATTATAATGTCATTTTTTTGCAGAAATAGAAAAAAATTCTAAGAACCCTGGATACTTACAGAATCTGGAGAAAGGAGAGCAAAGTAGAGGGTCTCATACTTCCTGACTTCAAAATATATTCCAAAGCCATTGTAATAGAAACAGTTTAGCACTGGCATAAAGACAGATATATGAACTAACACACTAGCATAGAGAGCCCAGAAATAAGCCCACATATACATGGTAAAATAATATACAAAGTGCAAAGACTATGGACAGGGTAGTCTCTTCAACAGTTGTGTTGGGAAAACTAGATAGCCATATTCGAAAGAATGAAATTAGATCCTACTCAAAAAATCAAGTCAAAATGGATTAAAAAATACAAGATCTTGGCCAGGCGGCGTGGCTCACACCTGTAATCCCAGCACTTTGGGAGGCCGAGGCAGGCAGATCCTGGGGTCAGGAGATCGAGACCATCCTTGTTAACATGGTGAAACCCCGTCTCTACTAAAAATTCTAAAAATTAGCTGGGCGTGGTGGCGGGCGCCTGTAGTCCCAGCTACTCGAGAGGAGAATGGAGTGAACCTGGGAGGCGGAACTTGCAGTGAGCCGATACCACGCCACTGCACTCCAACGTGGGCGACAGAGCCCAGGAGAAAAACAGGAGAAAAGTTTTATACCATTGGTTTTGGCAATAATTTCTTGTATATGACACCGAAGAACAGGCAATAAAAGCAACAAAAAAATAGATAAGTGGAACTACATAAAATTAAAAACTGATGTACAGAAAATAAATAATAAAAAAAATACAGAGTGCAAAAGCAAACCATGAAATGGGACAGAATATTTGCAAACCATATATCTGATAATGGGTTAGTATACAGAATATATAAGGAACACTTATAACTCAATAGCAAAATAACTAACCCAATTAAAAATGGGCAATTGACCTGATGGATATCTCTCCAAAGATGTAAAAACAGCCAACAGATATATGAAAAGTGCTTAACATCATTAGTAATCAGGAAATGCAAATCAAACCACATGAGCTATCACCTTATACCTGGTAGGATGACTGTTATGAAACAAAAAGAGAATTTAAAAAAAAAAGTGTTGAAAGGGATGTGGAGAAACTGGAACCTTTGTACAACCACTGTGAAAAAATGTTTGGAAGTTCCTCAAAAAATTAAAAATAAAACTATATGATCTAGTAATCCCACTTCTAGATATTTTTCCAAAATATGTGAAAACAGGAACTCAAGGAGATATTTGCACTCTCATGTTTATTGTAGCCTCATTTACAATAGTCAAGAGGTGAAAACAAATGAAATCTATAATGACACATGAGTCAATAAAATATGGCATGTACGTATCATGGAATATTATTCAGCATTACAGAAGAAGAAAATCTTATAATATGCTACAACATAGACAAACCTTGAAGACCTTATACTAAATAAAATAAACCAGTCACAGAATGACAAATACTGCATGAATATATTTCTATGAAGTATCTAAAGTAGTCAGTCATAGAAGCAGGAAGCAGAATGGCAGCTGCCAAGGCCTGGGAGTAAGGGTAAGAGGAAAGTTGCATTTCAGTGGTTATAGAGTTTAATGCATGCAAAATGAAAAAGTTCTGAAGATCTTATGTACAACAATATGCATATAATGAACAATATTGTACTGTTCATTTAAAAATGTGTTAGGTTCTTGTTATGTGATATTTATCACATTTTTTTGAAACCAAGTTGCTAAAGAATTTGCCAAGTGGAATTATAGTGACACGAGTTTAAATAAAATTAAAAAACAAGAAACAGTACAGTTTACTTAATTTGTTAATATATCCATATTATCATTTTAGGGAATTTTTACTAAAGCAGAGTATATAAACTATTTTTTTTGTTCTAATGATCCATTTCTTTTAGTTTGTTTCCCATTTTTATGTAGCTAGACTGCCAGTTAATCTCCTAAAATTATTGGCACCAAATTTCCCAATTTTTCTAGCTTTTTTATTAGTAACTGGGATCCTTGCAGCTGTATCTATGGGATGCCAAACAATTAGACTGATCAATTCTGTGACAACAAGCCATCTGATTACTTTCGTGAATAGGCCCTTACTTACCTTTCATAATTTGATTCTATTCTCCTTTGTGCCTTCTCTTTAAATTACCATTATCCTGTAACCATAAATTAAATATACAGCATCGCTTTTAAAACATCCTGAAGTAATTTTTAACACTACAAAAGGGAAGAAATTTCCTTTGTTTGGTGTGCTTTGAGATCTAATTGGCATTTAGGAACAAACTGCAGTTGCAAAATTATTTTCAATTGGTAGAGGGAAGAAAAGGGTCTTTTTATTACTACGTATTTGTGATTAGTTTTGTTACTCATGTTACTCTTGTGTCTAAATTCAACTTTAGATTTATTCTCTGTTGATATTTTTTATCACTTGAGAATATTTTAGTTTTTCAACCTCTATATGGTGGGCAATCACTCCAAATTTAGGTTAAACTGTAGGTTGATTTAAAAATCTGGCTATGATGCAGAAAAATTCTGGCAACTTACCTGGGGGGAAAGAAAAAGTAGTTACATTTCAGTACTTCTTTTACCTAATCAGCTGTTTTAAAATAATTTTATTCATTATCAATATGGAGGAAAATATTTATATGCAGGGAAATTATTTATATGCAGTGCTGTTAATGGCAGCAATCTACATGCCAAATTTCTACTTGATAAGCAATGATATAGTTGAACAAATATGTATTTCTACATGGGTGAATTTCCCAAATTCACACTTCAAAGACAGTTGCTGACATTTTTTCAATGAGAGATTGTATTAGATAGTGAGGTATCTTAGTGTTATCTTGTAAGTATTCTTTAGTCTTAATTTAAATTTAAATGAAATTCAAACTGTTGTATTTTCTTAAATAAATTTTGTTTTATAACTATTAGAAATTAAATAGGACTATCATATGGTCTAGCAATCACACTTCTGGGTATATATCCAGAGACTATCAGTTCAGTTCACAATAGCCAAGATATAGAATAAATCTAAGTGCCCATCAATGGATAAATATAGAAAACATGGGCTGAGTGCGGTGGCTCAAGCCTGTAATCTCAGCACTTTGGGAGGCTGAGGCAGGTGGATCACAAGGTCAGGAGATCGAGACTATCCTGGCTTACAGGGTGAAACCCCATCTCTGCTAAAAAAATACAAAAAAAGAAATTAGCCAGGCCTGTGGTAGTGGGCGCCTGTAGTCCCAGCTACTCAGCAGGCTGAGGCAGGAGAATGGCGTAAACCCAGGAAGTAGAGCTTGCAGTGAGCCGAGGTTTCGCCACTGCACTCCAGCCTGTAAGACAGAGTGAGACTCTGTCAAAAACAAAAAAAAAAGAAAAGAAAGAAAGAAAATGTGGTATATATACACAATGGAATACTATTCAGCCTTTTAAAAGAAGGAAACCCTTTCATTTGCAATAACATGGATGAACCTGGAAAACATGTTAAGAGGAACAAGCCAGGCACAGAAAGACAAATACTTAATGATCTCACTTATTTGTGAAATCTAAAAAAGTTGAATTCATAGAAATACAGAGTAGAATGGTGATTAACAGGTGCTGGGGGTTGGGGTGAGATGTGGTTGGGGAGATGGTGGTCAAAGAATAAAAAATTTCAATTAGAGAGGAAGAATACATTCAACAGATCTATTGTATGTGTTGAATATAGTTAGTAACAATATTTTGTATCCTCAAATTGCTAAAAGAGTAGATTTTAAGGGTTTTTGACACAAAAACTGATAATTATGTGAGGTAATACATTTTTTAATTAGCTTCCTTTAGCCATTCCACAATGTATAGATATTTTAAAACATCATGTTGTACATGATAACTACATACAATTTTTATTTGTCAACTTAAAAAATATTACAGATTTAATGTAGATAAATGAAAGAAAATTAGGAATTAAGGTACAAAAATTATTTATAGTGTTTACTATTGGTCTATATTTACATAAGTATTTCTTTCTCTCCGTAAGTGCATTATGCAAATATCCAACTAGAAACATGACTTTACAAATGGTGTATCTGATCTTTTATGTCCCTAGTTATTATTTTAGCCCTGTATTTTTTTTTTTTTTTTTTTTTTTTTTTTTTTTTTTTTTTTTTTTTT